>NC_080381.1:55625606-55878293 GCF_014773155.1 Arachis stenosperma
TCAGTCTTTAATCCTTTCTCACGGTAAGCATTTTCATTCCAGAGCTCTTGAAAATCAATATGTTGTTATGTTTGGCCAGAGATTCTGAGGTTTTGTATCATAGGGTCAAGCTCCGGTTATTGCGGGTCATGATTAAAGCTGCCACCGAACCGGTTCGAAGACCGCCGCTGTTTGGTTCAGCCGTTCTTTATTCGTTCTGGTAAGCATGTTCGATTTTCGAAAGCCCTGCATTGGTGTTATGTTCCGTGTAGTAAAGTGATTGCGATGTTAATGGTTTTAGGAGTTAGAATCCGGTTTGTTTATGCCACTTGTAGCTGTTTCTGCTTTCGAGAAGGAGCAAGCAGGGCCGAAGTTCTAATTGTCGGTGATTTCAGGCTGAGCAAAAAGGAATCAGTTAACAAGTTTGGGTTATGGTTTACGTTTTGAGGTAGGGGCGCTTTCCGAAAACTATAGTTTATTATTGGAATTATTACATATGGATACTGATGTGAGACAATGTATTTGGTGATTGTATAAGCCTTATGTGATGTTGATTGTCCTAGATGAATGTAATTATTATTTGATTTTGATGAATGGATTGTTGTGTGGATTTGTGAAACGAAATGCTTTTGGAGTTAATTCTTTTAAAACTTTGATATCTAAGTTTAATCCGTTGAGGATTGATTTGAATTGAGTTAATTATTTTAATGATGTGAAAAGTCGAATGCACTTTCGAATTCAGCCTGGTTTACTTTAATTGACTTGGTTTGGACAAATGATTTGTTACTGAGCCGTTTCTTTAAAGCTTTGGAAATGAGTTGAGTTTTTAATGGTTTCCTTGAGATATGCCACTGAGGCAACTGTTGGTTTTAGCTTTCTTTTGAATTGATTTCTGGTTTTGAGCTGTTGTAAAGGAATGATAAACGGATTAGTTGGTACCCGAATCGGGTGGCAAAAGTCCAAGTTTTAGGGGAGGTGCTGCCGAAATTTCTACAAAATCCTAGTCTTGTTTGAAAAGTTATTTAAAAAGGGTTGGATTTGAGAAATTGTATTATTTGATTTATTAAGAGAATATTTATGTTTTCAAGCTTAATTTATTTAATGAACTTTATGCGTTGATTTCGGCTTATTTAGAAATGAACTGTTTTTACCATTTGAATCACTAAAGGAATGAATGATGCTCTAATATTGATTTCAATATAAAAAGGAGCTTTTAGTGATTTTTAAAGAAATCTAGACTTTTGATTGAGTAATTAAGTTTGAGGCATTTTGGAAGAGTTAGAAAAATGGGTTCCAAAAAGAAACCTGAAAGTGGTTTGATTCAAATGAACCGGTTCTGTTTCAAATGAGTTGATTTTTGGACCGGGTTGAAGCTTGTGATTTTGTATGGTCATTTTTATAATAAATTCAGTTTTATTTACTCGAACCGAGAATCTATGATTTTAAGAGTTTCAATGAATTTTTAAGAAATTGATATAGGTTGACCTTCCCTAAAGACTTGGGATTCTGCAGAAAAATTTTTGTTATAAAATCCCATTGTTGGATGGGTGATTTTGAATACTTTGAAATAAATTCTTAACTTGCCATGGTTTTGGAAGTTTTGGAAAGAGAATGCCGAGAGTGGCTTTGTTTTAAAAAGGGAACTCACTTTGAGTAAATTTGACTTATGAGCCTGAGATGATTTGAGAAATGAGATCTTTAAAGCCAAGGTTGAAAAGAGTTGAAATTTGATTTCAAAGTGAAATGGCTTGAGAAAAGTGGTTTATGGCTTAAATGCCGATTTTATGAACTTGATAATGTTGAATGGTGGAAGTGCTGTTTTGTTATGAGCCGGAATGACTGTGTATGCTATTGAACTATGGCTGATTGCCAAATGAGTTGTGGGTCGTATG
Source organism: Arachis stenosperma (assembly GCF_014773155.1). Lineage (NCBI taxonomy): Eukaryota > Viridiplantae > Streptophyta > Magnoliopsida > Fabales > Fabaceae > Arachis > Arachis stenosperma. Next base: position 55,627,478 of record NC_080381.1, read on the forward strand.
GCTGATTATGAATTATGAGTTTGAGCCGAAGGGCTGTATTTATTGATAAATTGGCTGGTTCTGGATTGAACCGTGAGCCGGATGGCTGGGATGAATATTGATTTTGAATTGAATGAATATATGCTTGAGATACCTGGGCAGTAGCAAGGGTTGTGGTTCGTCCCACTTGCTCCAGGTCAGAGACTGTGACGCCTAGGTAGTAGCAGTAGTAGTGGTGATCCCACTCGCTCCAGGTTGAGCTTTTAAACACCCGCCTGGGTAGTAGCCGCAGTAGTGGTTATTTCACTGGCTCTGGGTTGAGCGGGTAGTAGCAATGGGGTTGTAGCTCAAACCTACTTGCTCCGCGATGGGTGTTTCTGTCCATGGTTAGCTACCAGGACGTGTCGCGTTGGCTATATAACTGACAGATGATATCATCAGTCACTAGGAGAGGCATGCATCATATGCATCTATGTGACATTGTTTGGGTGTGCATATTATACTTGGTTTGCCTATGTGATTACTTGTGATTACCTGCTACTTGTTCTACTTACTGTAACTGTTTGTTTGTCCTTAAAATTCCTATCTGTGTTTGCATCTGGGACTCTGTTGGACTGTGGTGATTAGTTGATGGTTGGATTGTTTGGGCCTAGGGCCGTGGATGGAATGAGATGAACCGATGGTTGATTTCGGTTTTGTATTTCTGGTTTGGAATAAATATGAAAGACTATTTTATTTCAGCATAGATAAACCATTTTGAAAGGCTTTTGAATTGTTGAGAATTGAATGGTTCCTCTTTTCAGAAAAGATTTCCGACTTTACTTTTATTGAAACCATTGTTTTTGAAAAGAGGCGTAAGACGGTTATTAATCACTGGTATGGTTTATCTTCACGTATCCTATTACAGTAATTCCCAAAAACCCTCTACTGAGAACCCTTTCGAGGATGATGTTCTCACCCCCTACATTTTTTCCCTTTCAGGATATGGGTGCAGAAGTCACGAAGAGTTATCTAGTTGTTGTTGAGATGCTCTGTGTTGTTTTAGTTATGGTTTATTATACCCTCACCTTTATCTTGAGATTTTCTGTAAGAGGGATAGGAATTATATTGGATACTGCTTGTGATATTATTTATAAATACATGTATCTATATGGATGTATCCTTTATGAGTTTTTGCAAGTTATATGGTATCTATGGATGTACGTTGTGGAATGAAAGTATTTTTGGGAGCGGTATTACGGTTTAAAGTTTTAAACAGGCTCATATTTTAGTATTAAATAGTATAAGTGTCGTTGTAATGTCCGAGCTATCAGAGTTGCGCAGCCGGAAGTGTGAGCTTTGGTAGTTAGGGTGTTACATTATGGTATCAGAGCAGTCCTTCCTGTAGAGCCTGAGGAATGGACCGACTATGCTTCAATTGCATACTCTGAACGTTTGTCATGTATTAGGTCTTTTCGAATGATGAGAATTAGAGTTTTATGCACATGACGGTCTATTGATTAACGCTGTTAGTCTTGCATTACATAATTCCTGATATTAAGTTTGGCCGGCTTAATACTAGTGAATTTTGTATATGAAAGCACTAATGGGTTATCGTAGATGATATACGAGTTTTGAGTAAAACGAATCGCGAGTTTTGGGAACATTAGAAACTTTTTCTCCAGGCTATTCAGTTGTGTATCTTGGATTTTGCTCGAGTCGACTTGTTCTTTCATAGCCTAACTTGAGGTTCTTGTTTGCCACTCCTCTTGGAAAGTAATTTGATGTTCCAACTCTATTTCCTCTATTCATATGTATTCTTGACTGATCTTAAATATGTATGCTCGTTTAGAATCCTTGTTGCATCTTTCTTCCTCTGTTTGAGTTCTTCTTGATTCACGTGTTCCTTGCTATAGCTTTGAACTTGTCTTCGTGCGTTGTGCCTTCTATCTCCGTATTCCGAGTCCATTCTTAGAGAACTTGTTGATTCAGTTTTCTTCTTATTTGATAGTGATTACAGCCAATTTAAGATTTTTAAAAAATTGCTGTTGATTAAATATATACTTATCTATATATGAAACTTTGAGGATTACTTATACGGTTCAACCACTATTTATTTCTAATACCTTGCATGTGCTTTTATGGTGTTATGGAACTACATTTACTTTAAATTATAATTAGACTTTCTAGTAATTTTACTATAGTTCCAATGCACATCTTCATTTGATTATGTATTTGGGTATTTCTCAAAATTCTGGAAGGGAAGGATTTTTCGCTTTTCTCCCGGTTGAGTTTCGTTTGATAAACTTTATTTAATTCATTTTGATTTGAGTTTGGCCTAGCATACTACATTGTTTATGCCATTGTTATTCTTTTGAGAATGTTGGACTCATAGCTTTCTTCCTACGAACGGACTAAATTCTCTATTAAGCCTTCCATCTCTACGAATGTCATACATGACTTTGTTTTTAACTAATCTTTTACATCTTCTGACATTACCATTGAACTTGGTTTTTCCTCTCTTGCGAATCTCATTCTTATATGAGCGGAAGATTTATCCTTGAGAGATTACTAATAACTGAGTTGTCTTTTAATATGATTTTTGTATTCTTTTGGAACGATTAAAAGCTGGTTTGATGTTCCATACCTAGTGGATCTTGTTTGAACTACTTTGATTTAAGATCCTTTCTTCTATGGCTTGTCTATTTTTAAGTACATTCTAATTTTCTTGAACATCCTTCTGAGATGGTGATTTCAAGTATACTTTGGAGTCTTGTTTCAAACTTTTAGAAGTTTTGAATCCTCTTTGAAGAAATTCAAAACAGAATTTATTTTCTGTTGCTTGATTGAGATTGGAACCATTGTTCAATTTTGACAAAATTGTTTTAAAGTTGGCACGCGCTATTTTAAATGAAGTTTTCAATAGCTTCGTTGTTTAATGGAAACCTGCCCGTTTGTAACGTAATACATGTTTCCTTTACCAATTTATAAGCAAACTTTTACCTCGGATTTTTTCTTCCAAGTAGAGTTTAACTTTCCTTTTCGTCCTTGCTAAGACTTTTATACACGCTTGTTTGAATATGGACCTTGGAAATTTTTGAACAAGCAGTCGATTTTCTTCCGAGTTTTATGATTGCTTTTGGTTAGGTTGTGCACCTAAATATCATTCTATCTCTTTTGAGGAAATATTTTAGCTTTTAGCCAAACTTGTGTGCACCTTGTTTTTAAAATTCTGCATGATCTTTTTCAACATGAAATTGTATTACAGCAAAGCCACGTTATCGCTTTTATTATTCTCGTGGAGAATATTTGTTGCTTAACTTTTCTTTTAAATTGCGAAGTGATTTTTCCGCAAGTTTTTTATTTTTTGTGAACAATGCATTTGGAAGTATTTTTAATCATGCTCTTGAGTTTTGTGAGTGTTGCCTTGGGTTTGAAATCTTCTTTTCTGCAAACCTCATACTTCTTCGACTCAGCTTGAAGTTGTTTCAAAATAACGCGCTGAATTTTCTTCTTATTGAACCTTTTGAACTTCGTTGATCCAAGGGTTACCTTTGGAGTTGTCAATTGATTTATTTCTAGCAAACTTCTTTGCTTGAGCATCCATGTTTATCTGAAATTGGATACATTCTCTCAAATCTAAGAGTACCATCCTTGACATTTGACTATCCTTTCTAAATCTTGTATCCTTCTGAGTAGACTCGAGAATTGTTTGATGTCACGTGCGATTTGTAGACGTGGTAACGCGATACGTTAGTTCTTTGAGACGTGATATGTGTATATGGAAGTCGAATTGGAAGGTGTGCAACGTTATAAGTTGTGGATGTTTTGTTCCTAGCGAACGGGTTTGCGATTGTTAGGCTTATGATTGGCTATGAGGTTGTAAAATGATTGATAGAGTTGGGAAATTGAAGTTCTGAAGTGGGAACGAGATTTGTCAGCAAACGTTATGCCGCTGTTTAAATACCAACATGCTTTGCATCCTATTACCACACTAATTACCACTTTGCTTTGTGAACGCCTATCTTGATTCGCACCCTATTTTGGCACCTCAAGTTTTTGTAAAGCCTTGAGATCATATGACATTGTACATTGAGCCCATCTTGCAACGTTGCTTTGCAATCACACTCCTACCTTTGCACCCTTATGCATATGACAATCAAAGTATTTGAAAATCGTATACATGTTTATATGATGAGATATTTTTGCTTCTTCCTTAAATGTGTTCAAGGGTGAACTATTACGAAATTTCTTTCGTTTTGCATCAATTTTCGAGGGCGAAAATTTTTATAAGGTGGGTAGAATGTAAGACACAAGACCTTTGAAAAAGGGCTATCATTAGCTAATTTCAAATTCAGTGTTTCTGTAGCTTTAATTTCAGAAATTTCTTTATTAAAGCAAGTTTTGATTTTTTGAATTTGAAATAAATTGAGATTATTATCCAATTTTACAATTATTGGATTATTTTCTATATTCAAATTATAAAGTTGGTAGTTGTGAATTAATAAGGATTTCTATATGATTTGGATTAAATAATTAATATTTTAAATATTAATGTTGCTATTTTGCAAAATAGAGAAATTAATTATATTATTTCTAATTTTTAGATTTGGACATTTTTATTGAAAATAATTTGTAAAATTGATGAGCAAATAGTATTTTTTCATATACAATTAGTGTTGAATTTACATTGGATTTTAATTACTATATTATTCCCAATTTTATGTGAAATTACCATAATGCCCTTAACCCTAATTTTCAAAATAATGAAAGCCCTAATTCCCAACCCAGCCGCCGTATCCTATCTATTTCCCTTCCTTCTTTCAGTAACGCAACACACACAGTAGCAACAGCTGCAAAACGAAGCCAAGGAAAGAAAGGGTTAGGAGGAAACCGGGAAGAGGGAGAGGGGAAGAGGAAGGACGGTGCCGGCGGGCAGCACTACCGCCGCGCCGTCGTGTTACTGCCGAAGGAGAGGAAGCCGCGGACCATGGTCACGGGTGGAAGAGAGAGCGCGAGCCAGGGCATGCGAGACGGAGCCGCCACTGCTGGGTCGCCGTCCAGCCTCGTCCCACCGCGTTTCGCGATCACCGCCGTCGCGCCAGTCACCCTTCGAGCTCGCCATCAAAGACGTCTGATGCATTCGCATATTTGCTATTTTAACTAGTTAGTTTAGTTAGCTTTAGTTCAATTTCGTTCATTATTACTAAAATAAATAAGCAATTTTGTGAGTTTTTCTCCATGCATCCATGAACCAAGAACTAAGTGAAATTTGGCCATATTTGCGCAAAGAATTCAAGGAGTTGACAAATGAATTAGCATGAATGAATCTCTTGAAAATTGTTGCATAGAATGGCAAAACTTTGAAGCAAATTCTTTGGTTAATGATAGGTAATGAAGCAAGAAGGTCAAGCCAGCAATAATTAGAGCAAGAAAGATTGGAGACATAGCAAGCTTGGCAAGGAGGAAGAGACTTGGGAGTTGCCAACGTGCATTATCACTTGAGTGTTTGGCAATAACGCCAAGTAGTCCTGGAAGGTGAATTTGAAGCTCCCTAGCACGTTGCCAACGCCACCAACAAGGGCGTGTTTGGTGACAACTCCAGCAACAAGAAGGCTTGGGTAGGAAGGGTGTGAAGCACGTTGCCAACGCCAAATTCTGAAGGCGTGTTCCTTGGCAACGCAGCAAGCAACCTTGGGGAGCTAGTCCTGAGCCTCGAGCACGTTGCCAGCCTAGAGATGAGGGGCGTGTTTGAGGACAATGGAGGCAAACAACGCTGAATAGAAGACTTGGCCCAGGAAAGGGAGATGCACGTTGCCAACGCCAAGTTCTGAAGGCGTGTTCCTTGGCAACGTAGCAAGCAAAGCTTGATGCTAGGAGAATGAAGTTAGCACGTTGCTAACTTGAAATTATAAGGGCGTGTGTGGCAACAACGCAGCAAGCCTAGAGCTAAGAGACAGAGAGAGAGCACGTTGCCAACTTGGGATTGCATGGGCGTGTTCATCAACAACGCAGCAACCCTGGCAGCCTGACCTTGCCCTCTTCCATGGAGTATATCTTGAGTTGTAGACCTTCAAATGATGCACTCTCAACGGCATTGGAAAGTAGACATCCAGAGCTTTCCAACCATATATCATAGTATGGGATTGGCATTCGTTTGAAGCTTCAAAAGATGGCTTCATTTAGAGCTTCAGAATCTGAGCACGTTGGCAACGCTGGAAACAAGGGCGTTTTCACCAAAAACGTGTGCGATTTTGGCAGCCTGACCATGTCTCCTTCAAACGAGCATAACTTGAGTTATAGAGATCCAAATTGAGTGCTTCCAGTTGCGTTGGAAAGCTGACATTCAGAGCTTTCCAACCATATATAATAGTCTATAGTGGAGCATGAAATGGAAGCTCGAATCAGAGTCATCTTTAGACCCCAAAAACAAGGAAATGAGGTTGAAATTCAAGGCAGCATGAATGAGCTAAGAGAGGAGGGTCGAACACGTTGCCAGGGCCAAAATGAACTGGCGTGTTCCTTGGCAAGTCCAGCAACAACGCCCAGGCCAAGAAATTTGGGCTAGGGGCGTTGTTGAGCACGTTATTGGTGGCGTGTTTAACAAAAACGCCCAACCAGGGCACCCTGACCTTGCCCTCTTCAATGAAGCATAACTTGAGCTAGAAATATCCGATTGAGATGATTCCAAGTGCATTAGAAAGAAGACACTCTGAGCTTTCCAATGATGTATGATAGTCCATATTGAAGCAGAGGATTGATACTCAAATTCTGGGCAACATTAAGCATGAAAGTAGAGTCAAGAAGAAGAAAAGCAAGTTGTTAGCAACAACTTGGGCTAACAACGCCCAATCACCAAGCCCCAGCCCAGGAAACCCACGAGCACGTTGCCAACGTGCAATAACATTGGCGTGTTTGCCAGTAACGCTCGTTCACTGTGCCAGAATTGATGTGAACAAGCTTTGCTTCCTCTGTTTTCCTTAAAAGAGCAGCAACTCCACTCATGAGCTAGCTAACCTCAAGCAAGCAAAACCCATAAATCTCAATCAATCAAGGCCACAAGAATCATCTAGAATAGTTGATTTTCATTTAATTGTAATTTGCTTTTAGTTTCATTTCAATTTGTAATTTAGGAAAGCCTATATAAAGGCTATAGTTTCATAGAATTAGTGGGTTGGATTGGGGGATACGGAGGAGACCAATTTAAAATTCTGTGAATTGACACACTCCATTGAGAGTGGGTCTTCGGACCCCTCCCCTTCATACACTCTTCTTCACTTCCCCTTCTCTTCTTCCTTAGTAGTAGTGTAGTTTAATTTGTAGTTTTCATCTATGAATTCTTGAATTCTCAATTTCTGTTTTGAAGTCTCACTCTTTATTTTCATGCACTTTAGTTTCATGCAATTTAGTTTTCAATTGGAGCTATGATTCACTAAACCCCACTTTCATTAGGGGGAAGAGCTCTGCTTGTTTGAATGCATTGGTAAATCATCTTCTCCTTCTCAATTCAAGTGGTTAATCCAAGAGGAAATTCTTGTTCTTCAAAGATTCAACCACCATCGAGAGAGGGGTTAATCTATATGAATTATGTGGTGAATTTGAGAAATGAACCACATAGTTCAGTTTAGAGTTCATCCTTTCATAATCTCCTTAATCAACACACTTTGGTTGGTATGTGAGATGTAACCTCCCTAAGTTGAGATTCTGGAAATTGTGTGGCTTGGATTTGAAATTGAGCTTCATCTCTTCTCATGAACAATTAGATCACGAGAGTGGCAATTGGCTATGTTGAGAGAAATTGGATCACCAAGAGATTGGGATTCAATTACCCACTTGCCATGGATCTATACCCATGATTGAGAAGGAATTGATCAACATCAATTCATGAGAATTTGCATCTCCGATCCCTAATGATTCTCTCTATCATTAATTCTCATTTCTTTTGCTCTTAGTTGTTTGACCACCCATTACCCCATTTCCCTTCTACATTCTTGCAACTTATTATTCTTGTCATCTACATTCTGTCTCTTTATTTCTTGCTCTTTGCTCTTATGCCATTTAAATTCCTGCAATTATGTTCAAAAATCACAATGCTCATGAAATCAAAACCATGTTTGCTTGACTAAATCTATCATTTAACTAAAGTTGCTTAATCTACCAATCTCCGTGGGATCGACCTCACTCTTAGTGAGTTTTATTACTTGATACGACCCGGTATACTTGCCGGTAATTACGTGAATTCTAATTTTTACGTATCAAGTTTTTGGCGCCGTTGCCGGGGATTGGAAAAGATTGATAATGATTATGTGAATGGTAGTTTAGATTAAGCATTTTCTTTGTTTTTGCTTTGTACAGTTCTTTTAATCTTTTTGTTTTCTTTTTGACACTAAGGTGTTTGTGTTATTGCCTCACTAAGAGATTCTCATCTGAGATCTGAATTTCAATTGCTTTGGTGATTGTGTTTTACAAAACTTAAATGGAGTTTACTTCATCTTTTGATCAAACAAACTTTCTGGGATATCACCCACCACCACCAATTTCTAATGGTGGCTAGGAATATCACCAAGAATTTGCAAATCCTGAGCACTCCAATCCATGGAGATATGCTTCAGAACCACAAGATGAGCCAGAGAATCATATGGGATACCAACCAGGACCACAAAATGACTTATATCATTATCCTCATGGTCTCTGTGCATATCAACAAAAGTGTGAACAATTAAGAGAAATGAATTTCCTCCCAGAGCCACAAAGTGAACCATGCTGTTATGACATTGACACAAACTATGGCTGGGAAGGGAATTTTAATTCTCCAAATGCTATTCATCAAGAGACATCATCTCTTGATTATGCTTTCAAAAAATTCATGCAAGATCCCTCCCAAGGACCACAAGATTGTCCATACTATGATGATTTCAACAATTCTTCAAGTTGTGCCTGGTAGGAGCAAAACCAGAAAGCATTTGAGAGCCCATATTCCACTTATCAAGAGCCAGCACCTCTTAATTATCCAACCTCACCTCCAAATTTTTCATATCAAAATTCTTCACTATTTGAGTTTGCCTCAACACAAAATTCCTTCCAAAATTCATACAATTCAATTCATCAACCACAAAATTCATTTCACTATACAGAAAACTCATTTCAAAATTCACAAAATTCATTTCACAACTCACAAAATTCCTTCCATACTCCCCAAAATGACTTCACCACAACACATCCATATCCACAAAATTACTCCTAACCTTCATATTTGGAGCTAATAGTTGAGGATCACCTTCAATGGTCTAGAGAATTATTAGAATCTTGGAAAAAACAAGAAATTCTCTTCAAGAAGATGGATAGGCACTTAGAGAAAATAAGGAAACATTTAGGATTGCCAAGCATTGAGGATGAAGACCAATTTGTGAGTGAGGAAGTGGAAAAAGAAGAACAAAAGGTCCCTGTGTCAAGTGAAATTGCAATGAAGGATGAGTTGGTGGAGGTATATGAGCACAGAATTCCAAGTCAACAGAGGGTAGTTGAAGTAACAATGGAACATGAAAACTCACAACTCTCTCAAACTTCCCTGAAACAAAAAGGCTCAACAATTGAATCCATGATTGAAAGATATGAAGAGGAGATGAAAAAATCTTGGGAAGAACAACAAACCTCTTCCATGAAAGAGCTATTAAAGCAAATGTTGAGTGTAAAAGAGGAAGTGGAAGAGCAAGAACGTGAGAAAGACACTCAAGAGAAATCACACTCAAGTGAAACAGAGAAGTGCAAAAAGGAAGGGCTCATAGAACCACCAATTCAAGAGGCTTTCGATGAAAAGAAAACTCCAATAATCACACAGCAACCAAGTCTTGAATCCAAAGAAGTGAAGGCAATTAACAAAAGCACCAAGAAGAGGATTGTGACCAAGATACCAAGGACAAAATGCAAGAGAAGGTCAACTGTAACACATCCATCCGCTGAACCAGCAAGCAAGCTCAATCAAGCTATGTACAAAAGGAGGCTTGCTGAGAGGAGACCAAAAAAGGGGACACTAGCTGAATCTTCTCCCCCCCCCCTTAAGGTCATTCCTATTAACAAATTGGAAGAAGAGGAAGAAAGTGAACAACATGTCAACCATAGGTATAATTTCTCTTCTCTGCTTTGTTTTCGTTCTTTGTTTTATTTAAATTCAATAAATTGGCATATGGTTACATTTTAAGTTTGGTGTTGCCTTGAACAAATTGTTTTCAATCTTTTTGGATGATTGCATCAAATCAAAAATGAAAGTGACACACCAAGATTCTAAGTTTGGTGTGCCATTTATTTTCTATGCAATTTATTCAAGTAACACTACTTGTCTGCATAATCATAATGCCTCTGCAGTTTTAGTTTTCTCTTTTGATTTGACACTTTTGCATTCTACTTGCTTTAGTTATTTTTCTATCTTTAAATGCTTTCATTTAGTTGGCTTATTAACTGTTTTTGTTAATACATTACCAAGAGATCCTTATTCATGACAGATTCTTAGCTTGGTGATTGTATTTAACATACAACAGTTTCATTTGCTTAGTTCTAATTCAAATAAATTGACATATGATTGCATTCTAAGTTTGGTGTTGCTATGCAACAAAATTTGTTTCCAATCTTTACTGGATACTTGCATTAATTCCAAGTGAAAGTGTCACACTAAGTTTGGTGTGCCACTTATCTTTTATGCAATGTATTGTGCTCACCTTCTTAAGTTGCAATCAAAATGTCTCTGTCTCTTGTGCCTTAATTGTTATCTTTAATTTTGCTTACTTGAAACACATGTGCTACTAATGTTTCATTGTGTAAGACATTCATGATCTATCTTAGCCCCATAGCCACGGTTCTAATTGTTGCTTGAGGACAAGCAATCATTCTAAGTTTGGTGTGGGAAGGGAAAGAAAAGGAGGAAGAGGACAACAATAGAGAAGATAAATTACAAGGTTGTAAAGTTCTTTTTCTTCTCATTTGTTTCCAGCACTTTAAATTGCATGATTGTCTTATTACCTTCTTTATATACATGTGTGGTATGAATAGGCATAGTTTGATTTCTAAATTGCAACATGCTACTGTGACATTATGACTACCAACTTGAGTTTTGTGAATACAAAAGTAATAAAATATCATGATCTTAAACAAACAAGGAATTAAAGAAGAATTTAGTATGTGCATACAAGTATTGGAAAGCTAGTATGATTGATTGTTGCTCAAGTACATTAGATTTTATTTAATTGAAGTTTTCATCTAGGACATTTTGTGAAATCTTTTGAAAATCATGAAAACCTTGAAGAAGCAAATGCAATTAAGGCAAGAAAAGAAAAAGGAAAAGAATGAGAAAGCTGAAGGCTCTGAGTACCAATGACAATTTCATTGTTATGTACTTGTGGTGTTTATGTATCAAGTAAAATGCTTGAAAACAAAACACTTAGAAGTCAAGGCTAGGCTCAAGTGCAAAAGCACTCCCTCAAAGCTCAAGGCTCTGAGCATCAATGATTAGAGAGTCAAGAAAAGAAATAAATGAGCTTAATGAAGTCCTCTAATTAAATGCTTGTGGTGCTTATGTATCAAGTGGTAATACTTGAAAACAAAGCATTTAGAGTCGTAATTTTGTTATCAACTCATGGGGCAAAGCACCCAAAAGGAGAAGCTAATAAGAAAATCAAAAGCTTGTTTCAAGGAAGAAATATAAGAAAAAGATTTCATAAATTGAGCTAGATAGAAGCATCAATCATTTACATTTCTTTTGTGATTGTAGCATGCTTAGAAAACTAGCTTACCATGAACATTGAGTTGCTATTCTTCTTATCTTGGATTGTCAATCTCTATTGCATGATTTTTTTCTTGCTTGAGGACAAGCAAGGTTTAAGTTTGGTGTTATGATGCATTTGCATATTTGCTATTTTAACTAGTTAGTTTAGTTAGCTTTAGTTCAATTTCGTTCATTATTACTAAAATAAATAAGCAATTTTGTGAGTTTTTCTCCATGCATCCATGAACCAAGAACTAAGTGAAATTTGGCCATATTTGCGCAAAGAATTCAAGGAGTTGACAAATGAATTAGCATGAATGAATCTCTTGAAAATTGTTGCATAGAATGGCAAAACCTTGAAGCAAATTCTTTGGTTAATGATACGTAATGAAGCAAGAAGGTCAAGCCAACAAGAATTAGAGCAAAAAAGATTGGGGACATAGCAAGCTTGGCAAGGAGGAAGAGACTTGGGAGTTGCCAACGTGCATTATCACTTGAGTGTTTGGCAATAACGCCAAGTAGTCCTGGAAGGTGAATTTGAAGCTCCCTAGCACGTTGCCAACGCCACCAACAAGGGCGTGTTTGGTGACAACTCCAGCAACAAGAAGGCTTGGGTAGGAAGGGTGTGAAGCACGTTGCCAACGCCAAATTCTGAAGGCGTGTTCCTTGGCAACGCAGCAAGCAACCTTGGGGAGCTAGTCGAGAGCCTCGAACAAGTTGCCAGCCTAGAGATGAGGGGCGTGTTTGAGGACAACGCAGGCAAACAACGCTGAATAGAAGACTTGGCCCAGGAAAGGGAGATGCACGTTGCCAACGCCAAGTTCTGAAGGCGTGTTCCTTGGCAACGTAGCAAGCAAAGCTTGATGCTAGGAGAATGAAGTTAGCACGTTGCTAACTTGAAATTATAAGGGCGTGTGTGGCAACAACGCAGCAAGCCTAGAGCTAAGAGACAGAGAGAGATCACGTTGCCAACTTGGGATTGCATGGGCGTGTTCATCAACAACGCAGCAACCCTGGCAGCCTGACCTTGCCCTCTTCCATGGAGTATATCTTGAGTTGTAGACCTTCAAATGATGCACTCTCAACGGCATTGGAAAGTAGACATCCAGAGCTTTCCAACCATATATCATAGTATGGGATTGGCATTCGTTTGAAGCTTCAAAAGATGGCTTCATTTAGAGCTTCAGAATCTGAGCACGTTGGCAACGCTGGAAACAAGGGCGTTTTCACCAAAAACGTGTGCGATTTTGGCAGCCTGACCATGTCTCCTTCAAACGAGCATAACTTGAGTTATAGAGATCCAAATTGAGTGCTTCCAGTTGCGTTGGAAAGCTGACATTCAGAGCTTTCCAACCATATATAATAGTCTATAGTGGAGCATGAAATGGAAGCTCGAATCAGAGTCATCTTTAGACCCCAAAAACAAGGAAATGAGGTTGAAATTCAAGGCAGCATGAATGAGCTAAGAGAGGAGGGTCGAACACGTTGCCAGGGCCAAAATGAACTGGCGTGTTCCTTGGCAAGTCCAGCAACAACGCCCAGGCCAAGAAATTTGGGCTAGGGGCGTTGTTGAGCACGTTATTGGTGGCGTGTTTAACAAAAACGCCCAACCAGGGCACCCTGACCTTGCCCTCTTCAATGAAGCATAACTTGAGCTAGAAATATCCGATTGAGATGATTCCAAGTGCATTAGAAAGAAGACACTCTGAGCTTTCCAATGATGTATGATAGTCCATATTGAAGCAGAGGATTGACACTCAAATTCTGGACAACATTAAGCATGAAAGTAGAGTCAAGAAGAAGAAAAGCAAGTTGTTAGCAACAACTTGGGCTAACAACGCCCAATCACCAAGCCCCAGCCTAGGAAACCCACGAGCACGTTGCCGACGTGCAATAACATTGGCGTGTTTTCCAGTAACGCTCGTTCACTGGGCCAGAATTGATGTGAACAAGCTTTGCTTCCTCTGTTTTCCTTAAAAGGGCAGCAACTCCACTCATGAGCTAGCTAACCTCAAGCAAGCAAAACCCATAAATCTCAATCAATCAAGGCCACAAGAATCATCTAGAATAGTTGATTTTCATTTAATTGTAATTTGCTTTTAATTTCATTTCAATTTGTAATTTAGGAAAGCCTATATAAAGGCTATAGTTTTATAGAATTAGTGGGTTGGATTGGGGGATACGGAGGAGACCAATTTGAAATTCTGTGAATTGGCACACTCCATTGAGAGTAGGTCTTCGGACCCCTCCCCTTCATACACTCTTCTTCACTTTCCCTTCTCTTCTTCCTTAGTAGTAGTGTAGTTTAATTTGTAGTTTTCATCTATGAATTCTTGAATTCTCAATTTCTGTTTTGAAGTCTCACTCTTTATTTTCATGCACTTTAGTTTCATGCAATTTAGTTTTCAATTGGAGCTATGATTCACTAAACCCCACTTTCATTAGGGGGAAGAGCTCTGCTTGTTTGAATGCATTGGTAAATCATCTTCTCCTTCTCAATTCAAGTGGTTAATCCAAGAGGAAATTCTTGTTCTTCAAAGATTCAACCACCATCGAGAGAGGGGTTAATCTATATGAATTATGTGGTGAATTTGAGAAATGAACCACATAGTTCAGTTTAGAGTTCATCCTTTCATAATCTCCTTAATCAACACACTTTGGTTGGTATGTGAGATGTAACCTCCCTAAGTTGAGATTCTGGAAATTGTGTGGCTTGGATTTGAAATTGAGCTTCATCTCTTCTCATGAACAATTAGATCACGAGAGTGGCAATTGGCTATGTTGAGAGAAATTGGATCACCAAGAGATTGGGATTCAATTACCCACTTGCCATGGATCTATACCCATGATTGAGAAGGAATTGATCAACATCAATTCATGAGAATTTGCATCTCCGATCCCTAATGATTCTCTCTATCATTAATTCTCATTTCTTTTGCTCTTAGTTGTTTGACCACCCATTACCCCATTTCCCTTCTACATTCTTGCAACTTATTATTCTTGTCATCTACATTCTGTCTCTTTATTTCTTGCTCTTTGCTCTTATACCATTTAAATTCCTGCAATTATGTTCAAAAATCACAATGCTCATGAAATCAAAACCATGTTTGCTTGACTAAATCTATCATTTAACTAAAGTTGCTTAATCTACCAATCTCCGTGGGATCGACCTCACTCTTAGTGAGTTTTATTACTTGATACGACCCGGTATACTTGCCGGTAATTACGTGAATTCTAATTTTTACGTATCAACGCCGCGTCTCTGTCACGCGAGGGGAGTGCGACCCACCGCACGGAGCTGCGCTGCCGTGCATCTCCACTGCCGTTACTGACTGACCAGCCCGTTGCGTCGCCGCCGTCAAATCCGTCCCTTGCCGCCGCCGTTGAAGCTGCTAACAGAGAAGAGGGAAAGGGATGAGTCACGCGGAAGCCACCTGCGTCACCACTGGAGGAGGGGAGATCTGCGCCGTTGCTGCGGTTTATGCCGCCGGAATTGCTCTGCCGTCGCCAGAATTTCTGGTCGCTGCCGTTCTGGTGAGCTTGCCCTATTTCTGGTTCCTCCTAGTTCTGCCAATTCAATATTACTCTGAAACTGTCATTGAAATTGTTGTATTTAATGAAGTGGCTGTCATAAGTTACGTTGTCGCTGCCGGAGAAGCTATTGTGGTCGCCGGAACCATCACCGGAGCTTCTGCAGTTTGATTCAGTTTTTAATCCTTTTTCACGATAAGCATTTTCATTCCGAAGCTCTTGAAAATCAATATGCTGTTATGTTTGGCCAGAAATTCTGAGGTTTTGCATCATAGGGTCAAGCTCCGGTTATTGCGAGTCATGATTAAAGCTGCCACCGAACCGATTTGGAGACCGCCGCTGTTCGGTTCAGCCGTTCTTTATTCGTTCTAGTAAGAATGTTCGATTTTCGAAAGCCCTGCATTGATGTTATGTTCCGTGCAGTAAAGTGATTGCGATGTTAATGGTTTTAGGAGTTAGAATCCGGTTTGTTTATGCCGCTTGTAGCTGTTTCTGCTTTCGAGAGGGAGCACGCAAGGCCGAGGTTCTAATTGTCGGTGATTTTGGGCTGAGCAAAAAGAAATCAGTTAACAAGTTTGGGTTATGATTTGCGTTTTGAGGTAGGGGCGCTTTCCGAAAACTATAGTTTATTGTTGGAATTATTACATATGGATACTGATGTGAGACAATGTATTTGGTGATTGTATAAGCCTTATGTGATGTTGATTGTCCTAGATGAATGTAATTATTATTTGATTTTGATGAATGGATTGTTGTGTGGATTTATGAAACGAAATGCTTTTGGAGTTGATTCTTTTAAAACTTTGATATCTGAGTTTAATCTGTTGAGGATTGATTTGAATTGAGTTAATTATTTTGATGATGTGAAAAGTCGAATGCACTTTCGAATTCAGCCTGGTTTACTTTAATTGACTTGGTTTGGACAAATGATTTGTTACTGAGCCGTTTCTTTAAAGTTTTGGAAATGAGTTGAGTTTTTAATGGTTTCCTTGAGATATGCCACTGAGGCAACTGTTGGTTTTAGCTTGCTTTTGAATTGATTTCTGGTTTTGAGCTATTGTAAAGGAATGATAAACGGATTAGTTGAGACCCGAATCGGGTGGCAAAAGTCCAAGTTTTAGGGGAGGTGCTGCCGAAATTTCTACAAAATCCTAGTCTTGTTTGAAAAGTTATTTAAAAAGGGTTGGATTTGAGAAATTGTATTATTTGATTTATTAAGAGAATATTTATGTTTTCAAGCTTAATTTATTTAATGAACTTTATGCGTTGATTTCGGCTTATTTAGAAATGAACTATTTTTACCGTTTGAATCACTAAAGGAATGAATGATGCTCTAATATTGATTTCAATATAAAAAGGAGCTTTTAGTGATTTTTAAAGAAATCTAGACTTTTGATTGAGTAATTAAGTTTGAGGCATTTTGGAAGAGTTAGAAAAATGGGTTCCAAAAAGAAACCTGAAAGTTGTTTGATTCAAATGAACCGGTTCTGTTTCAAATGAGTTAATTTTTGGACCGGGTTGAAGCTTGTGATTTTGTATGGTCGGTTTCATAATAAATTCAGTTTTATTTACTCGAACCGAGAATCTATGATTTTAAGAGTTTCAATGAATTTTTAAGGAATTGATATAAGTTGACCTTCCCTAAAGACTTGGGACTCTGCCGAGAAATTTTTGTTACAAAATCCCATTGTTGGATGGGTGATTTTGAATACTTTGAAATAAATCCTTAACTTGCCATGGTTTTGGAAGTTTTGGAAAGAAAATGCCAAGAGTGGCTTTGTTTTAAAAAGGGAACTCACTTTGAGTAAATTTGACTTATGAGCCTGAGATGATTTGAGAAATGAGATCTTTAAAGCCAAGGTTAAAAAGAGTTGAAATTTGATTTCAAAGTGAAATGGCTTGAGAAAAGTGGTTTATAGCTTAAATGCCGATTTTATGAACTTGATAATGTTGAATGGTGGAACTGCTGTTTTGTTATGAACCGGAATAACTGTGTATGCTATTGAACTATGGCTGATTGCCAAATGAGTTGTGGGCCATATGGCTGATTATGAATTATGAGTTTGAGCCGAAGGGCTGTATTTATTGATAAATTGGCTGGTTCTGGATTGAACCGTGAGCTGGATGGCTGGGATGAATACTGATTTTGAATTGAATGAATATATGCTTGAGATACCTGGGCAGTAGCAAGGGTTGTGGTTCGTCCCACTTGCTCCAGGTCAGAGACTGTGATGCCTGGGTAGTAGCGGTAGTAGTGGTGATTCCACTCGCTCCAGGTTGAGCTTTTAAAACCCCGCCTGGGTAGTAGCCGCAATAGTGGTTATTTCACTGGCTCTGGGTTGAGCGGGTAGTAGCAATGGGGTTGTAGCTCAAACCTACTTGCTTCGCGATAGGTGTTTCTGTCCA
This sequence comes from Arachis stenosperma, assembly GCF_014773155.1. Taxonomy (NCBI): domain Eukaryota; kingdom Viridiplantae; phylum Streptophyta; class Magnoliopsida; order Fabales; family Fabaceae; genus Arachis; species Arachis stenosperma. The sequence continues at coordinate 55,645,128 of NC_080381.1, forward strand.
TGGTTAGCTACCAGGACGTGTCGGGTTGGCTATATAACCGACAGATGATATCATCAGTCACTAGGACAGGCATGCATCATATGCATCTATGTGACATTATTTGGGTGTGCATATTGTACTTGGTTTGCCTATGTGATTACTTGTGATTACCTGCTACTTGTTCTACTTGCTGTAACTGTTTGTTTGTGCTTGAAATTCCTATCTGTGTTTGCATCTGGGACTCTGTTGGACTGTGGTGATTGGTTGATGGTTGGATTGTTTGGGCCTAGGGCCGTGGATGGAATGAGATGAACCGATGGTTGATTTCGGTTTTGTATTTCTGGTTTGGAATAAATATGAAAGACTATTTTGTTTCAGCATAGATAAACCATTTTGAAAGGCTTTTGAATTGTTCAGAATTCACTACAAGAAAAATACCCATTCAGTCACACTTTTTTTAAGCTACATTTGAAAAGCGTAGCCTATTCTAAGAATAGGCTACGCTTTTTCGCATGGTGCCCTTTTATAAGAGAAAAGGAAACATTATTGAGGCATCACTTCAAAAGCGTTTCCTTAGATATTTTAAATATCACTTATAAAGCGTAGCCAAATCTAAAAAGCTATGGGTACATTTTTTAGACTAAAGGGAGCGCTTTTAAAAATTAACCCATTTATTAAGTTTTGGGTGCGCTTTAGAAGTGTCTCCTAATATAAAATACCAAATAAACAGTTAGTGAAATTTTGGAGGAACCCTCGATCACCCACCTTCAGTCCTCATTCCCTCACTCACGCAACACACACCCTCATCCTCACTCAACACACACACGAAGAAATCAGAAAGCTAAGGGGGAGAACAGGAAGAAGAAGAGATCGTCGAATGCCAATGAGAGAGAGAAAGCTCGAGGAAGAGAGAAAACGCAATGGAGGAGAGAAGAAAGGGGTGCTTTGTGCCGCTGAAACTCCACCGCCACTGCTAGGGCTTGTTGCCGTTGCCGTTCTGCCGCCGCCAGGCTGATTTACCACCGCCGAGGATCTCGAAGGGATGTATCGCCGCCGTTGTGCTCTGTCGCCGCGCTGCCGTCGGCTGGAACTCGCTGCTGAGCTGTTGCACCGTCTCCAAGCCGTTGCATCGCCGCTTATCTGTTCTTCACCATCGCCGCTCATCACCATGGTCGTATCCTCTGTCACCAGGTAAGCGTTCTCTGTTCTGTATCATCTCTTTCTCGCTCATTCTGTAACTCGCTCTCACTTTTCAGTTCGAAGGTGTGTATGGTTTTGATAGTGGCTAATTGAGATAAAGAAGGTATGTATCAATTTTCAATTGGTTCTGTGAATTTTTAGGGGGTTTTGGGTTCTAATTTTAGGTTTTCAATTAGTTTAGTATCTGAAGGAAAAATTAGTGAAAAGAACAAGTATCACACTGAAATATTCTGATTGATGTCTTGGTTCATATGCATTCCTTGAACATAGTGGTTGCTTTCAATTTCCAGCTTCAAGCTATATTCCTCTCTGATGCTTTTTTTGGTTATGTTTTCTTTGCTTTGGGTGTTTTACATAGAAATTTGATTACCAATTTAAATTCTCCTTAATCATGTAAACCAGAAATTCATCTGAAAACTAAAGAATTAAGCTGTGTTTTTTTGTAGGCAAACAAGATTTAATCTGTTATTTATCTGATTGATTATTATTTTTATTTTTATGTTGGTTTTGGTGTACAGATATAAAATCAGGACATGGATTTGTTGTTGGAGATGAAGGGTACAGGCAGGACAGTGACATTCAGAAAGTTAAGCTTTCAAGGGAGGCATTGACACAGCTCTCCAAGTTAGTTGAGTCCAGAGTTAGTACAGGGTGAGTATCTTTTTTTTATGTTCAGCTTGTGAGAATTTCTTTCATCTTAATTGATGTTGGAACCTGAAAGTGCTTATTCAGTTGTGTAGGTGATGATGATATTTGGATTGATAACATCAGATAAATGTGTGAAGCTCTAAATAATAATTGAGTGAATTTATATGGTTTTATGTTTCCTTTTTTGATGATTTTTTTGTAATTGACAAGTTCCATATCGATATCGTCTAGGAATATGGCCAAATAGCCTTCTCCTGTGAAATTGCTTTTAGAGTTGAGTCAGGTCCATAATTCTAAATTGGTAACAAAACTTATTGTTTGCTTCATGTTGTAATTGACTGCATTTTATATATAATTAAATGCTAGATTTGAGATTCCTGTAGTATAACTAATACCTTATGAATTATGTTATGTTTCCTCTTGTTGAGATTATTTACTGATTGTGCAGTCTCGATACGATCTTAACACTATTCTATTCCTTTTGGAATTGGGGCTGCTACCAGGTTAGATTAAATACTATCTACCATAAATCTTCTGTTTGCATATCTAGAGGTTGTGGATGGCAGCACCTTGGGCTTTTCATAAATTTAGGAGCATTCTACCTATGTGGGATTTCACTTGTTGCAACATTGGCATTTTGGGTCAAATTAAGAGGTAAAGAACTTTGGATAGGTATGACCATCTTTTCTAAGTTCAAACAGCATCCTCCCCCTCTCCTTGTAACTCATATTTGTCAATTTGCACCAGGTTCCATTTTTTTTATCTTGTAGCTGATTAAGTCTCTAGGTTAATTTTAATTTTGTTGTTTAGATTTTGTATGAATTTAATTAGACTTGAATTTTTAGGTTTAACTTAGTTTGAATTAGGATTTTAAATTAGAATTAGCTTTACTTAATGAACTTTGAACATTTTATTCTAGTTCTTGAGTGTTGTAGTGTTGATGGTTTGGATAATAATTCTTGATTTATTTTATGTGAAAGCTGATTAGATTCTTTATTCCATTGGGTTCATACCCTCCTAGTGTGGGTCTTCAAGGGATGCGATGGTCAACTATCATGAATGTGAAGTCAAATTATGGGATAAAAGAAATTGACAAGAGATCCATGCATTCCACTAAGTTACATGTGGGATGGTGTTAATTGCAGCTATGCTGGTTATTCTTCTCCAAGGATCATATACTTGTAAGTTTTGGTTAATTTTATAGTAGATGAAACTACATAGTTTTCTCTTGGATGAAATTGATGAAACTTATTTATAATCATGATGGTTGTAGGAACTTATCTTCCAGTGGTTTAACTGGAAACATAGCATCAGCCATATCCAATTTGAAGTCAATAGGATATTTGTAAGTCACTGAATCCATCAGATGTACAATTATAAATGCTGAGGTATAAATTTCAAGAGTTGAGTAAAAATAATTTGTTCCAATTTCAGGGATTTATCAAACAACAGTTTGACAGGATCAGTGCCTTATTTCTTATCTCAACTTCATTCCTTGAAAGTTCTGTAAGTAAGATATTTTTATATTGAAAACTTATTTCTGAATAAATTTATAAAATATAAAATAAGTGACAACACTCAACATTTTCCTCCAATGAAGGAACCTGGAAGGGAATCAACTAACAGGAGCAGTTCCAATGCAACTCAGAGAGAATTCAAATAATGGCATGTTCAAAACTAGGTATGTTTTATAGTTTATACCTCAAATTTCAGTTCCAAATAGTAATATTTTATATTACTAACATGTTTATTTATTTTTATTATTATTGTAAGTGCAAGTTTTAGAGGAAATCAAGGTCTTTGTTATTCAGGTTCATGCAGCAATAGTAATAAAGTTGTGGTCCCATTGGTGGCATCACTAGGTGGACGTTTTGTGATTCTAGCAACAACAATCACTTCTTTCTTCATATTCAAAAGACATAGAGGTACATGATAATCTTCTATGTTTGGTTTAATTTCTAAGACAGTTAGCTTTATATTTTACTCAATGCATTGTTTCCACATACAGTAGCCTCTGAAATGGGGAATCTGAGAGCATATTCAAGAATAAAGATGGAGTTAGAGTCAAATAAACAGCAATTTAGATATGCTGAAGTCCAAAAAATTACCAAAAATTTTAAAAGGGTTGTGGAAAAAGGAGCATCTGGAACAGTGTATCATGGCTATGTAGGTGATACTGAAGTTGCTGTCAAAATGCTGTCTCCTTCAAACTCAAACTCAGCCCAAGTATATCTACAATTTCAAGCACTATTCACCCAGTGAGAACAATAGAAGAGGAGAATCTTGATTATGACAGTAATGCTTGCTCATCCAACTTGATTTTTAATAGTCCCTCCTAGAAAAATGCTCTTTAGGCCAGATTTTGAGATGGATAATTTATTTAGAATATGTTTAATTTAGTGGGTATGTTTAACTTAGTGTGAGATGTATAAATATTCAAAATTATGTTCATTCTAAATTATATATATATATATATATATATATATATATATATACAGAAAATTTAAAAAAAAAGAGGGACCTAAGGCTACACTTATAAATGGTAGCCATGGTATATAATGTGGCTACGCTTTACAGGTGATGCAGTAGCATTGAAAAGCGTAGCCTATTCTGGCAAAAATGGAAGCTGAAAAGCGTAGCCTTTGGTCCTGGACAGCATCACTTGAAAAGTGCACCCTATTCCCAAAAGCCAAAAGCGTAGCCCTTGGTGCAGAAAAGCGTAGCCTTTGAGAATAGGCAACGGCCGAATAGGAATCACTCCAAAAAGCGTAGCCGTAGCCCAGAAAACGTAGCCGTAGCCTAAGGTATCATTTTTTTTCACTTTTAGCTACACTTTTCAAATGTACCTGAATGGGTGTTTTTCTTGCAGTGATTGAATGGTTCCTCTTTCAAAAAAGATTTCCGACTTTACTTTTATTGAAAACCAATGTTTTTGAAAAGAGGCGTAAGACGGTTATTAATCACTGGTACGGTTTATTTTCACGTATCCTATTACAGTAATTCCCAAAAACCCTCTATTGAGAACCCTTTCGAGGATGATGTTCTCACCCCCTACATTTTTCCCCTTTCAGGATATAGGCGCAGAAGTCACGAAGAGTTATCTAGTTGTTGTTGAGATGCTCTATGTTGTTTTAGTTATGGTTTATTATACCCTCGCCTTTATCTTGAGATTTTCTGTAAGAGGAATATGAATTGTATTGGATACTGCTTGTGATATTATTTATAAATATATGTATCTATATGGATGTATCCTTTATGAGTTTTTGCAGGTTATATGGTATCTATGGATGTACGTTGTCGAACGAAAGTATTTTTGGGAGCGGTATTGCGGTTTAAAGTTTTAAACAGGCTCATATTTTAGTATTAAATAGTATAAGTGTCGTCGTAATGTCCGAGCTATCAGAGTTGCGCAGCCGGAAGAGTGAGCTTTGGTAGTTAGGGTGTTATATTATACCTTTCTTCAAGGTCTTTCCAAAGATCTGCAGGATCTTTTAATGTGAGATATTCATTTTTCAATCCTTCGTCAAGATGACGACAAAGAAAAATCATGGCTTTGGCTTTATCCTTCTACGATGCATTATTTTCAGCCTTAATGGTATCTTCAGGATCCATTGAATTAAGATGGATTTCAGCATCTAATATCCATGATAAATAATTGTTTCCAGATATATCAAGAGCATTGAATTCAAGATGAGAGAGCTTCAACATAATGAAAATTTGTTACCTGAGTCTTCCTAAAATTTTGATCAGGATCTCGTGCTGATAACGTGTTGTAAAATAAATAATTAAGAAAGATATAATAAATATAAAATAAGAAAGTGTAAATAGAAAACTATAGTATCACTATTCACTACAATTTATATCACAATATATTTACTAATATTGTAGTAAAGAATATAATAGAGAATAGTATAAAAGAGAGAGAGTGAAGAATATTTTTATTCCTATTAGTTGTTATTGATGTATGTTATCAGGGGCTTAAGTTTCTATTTATAGAGTATGAAACTTTGTTTTTCCACATTTTGTTTATTGAATAACAAAAATTTCTTTCATTAAGAAACTGAGCCGTCCATATATTAATGGGCATCCAACTCAACTTCTTATCACAATAGATACTATTTTTTTAATGGGCCTTTATTTTTATTGAATCTGACTTTATTTTTTAATCAAGTACAAATAGAATTATATTTGATTTTATTTTCGTTCAGATCTAGATTGATAAATTATATTGACTTATTTATTTTAATTTATATATTAATTAAATGAGAGGTATAATTTAATGCAAGTAATAGTCTACTATTTTTTTTATTCTTTGTCTTCAATAATTTTTAGGGAGATATAATATGATAGAAAGTTTGATGATAAATTTTAGAGGAAGAAAAAACGAAGTGAGAACAACTAATATTTGAACAAAACAGATATAAATCAAAGAAAATATCAAAATAGTAACATTTCTCCCAAATCTCAATAATCCATGCCCCACCTAACTAGCTAGTAACACCTAACCTAACAAGCTAGTAACACCTAACCTAATAAAGAGGGATCCGTACCCCTACCTAACTAGTGACACCTAACCTGCGAAAGAGGAACGCATACAAACAGTGGCCGAACCAAAAATTTTATATGGGTCAAATTAAACATAAAATAAAATAAAATAAAATAAAATAAAATAAAAAAATTAACAAATTATAATTTATAATATTTATATCAAATTAATTATATTATATAAAAAATTATATTTAATAATATACTTTAATATTTTAATATTTTTAAATTTTTTAAATAATACTTTATATAATTAAGATAATTATTTATCATATTTAAATTGAATTTTAAAAAAGAATTTTCTTTTCAACATATAAAATAATATGATTTTGTTAAAATTTGTATTTCATCTTTGTTTAAAAATATTATTTTAATAATCTTAATACACTCAATTATTGTGTTGTCATATGAAGTAAAAAGTTTTAAATCTTTTTTTACATAGAATATATAAGAAAACATTGAAAGAATAAAATTTATTAAAAATAAATTATACCTTTAATTTGTTTGGATCATCTTAATTTTTAAATAGGTTAACTTTTTATTTTTATTCAGTCCATATTTATTATAAATTTATTATATATTTATACTTATTATGGTTATTATTATTATTATTACTATTATTATTATTATTTTAAACGCTACTTACTATTGATATATTATAATACATATTATACATGAGTTATTTAAATATAATGTTTTATGTATAATATACTAATATATACTAATCAAATATCAAATATATATATATATATATATATATATATATATATATATATATTACTAAGAAATTATTTAAAAAAAAAAAGTTGGGGGGGGGGGGGGGGGGGGGTCATAGCCACTGTAGATCCTCCAATAGATCCGCCACTGCATGCAAGATTGCATATCTTACATTCCTCGCTATCACACACTTGAAATTTGGAAGTGAATGGACATGTGCTCTTAGAAAAATTCTCTATTTGTTAGACCTCCAATTTCGTTTAATTAGGTGATTGTTACGGTGTTACCATACCTAAAAAGTGGTTCCTAAATTACTATAAAAGATTAAAAATTAATTTAAAATATAAAAATTTAAAATTTATTATAAAAAAAAATAAATTATACAAAATTATTTAAATACTAAGTTACTAACTTATAAATATTTAAAATTATAATCTCAAATAGGTTAATAGTTTATTTTTCTATATTTTATTTTATTTTTTATTTTTTTATTGAATAGTTTATTTCATGAATTGGCTTGGTATTGGGTTGAAAATAGCTATAAAATATTTAAAGATGAGTTTTTATTAATCCTAATTCATCAGCTTTTCACTACAATTTTATTTCTTATATCAAATTGGACTCAAAAAAATTTCTGCTGGCTATCCATAAATTGTGTGAAATTCTGAGGCTATGGTTTGAAATAGATTAAAGAAATTGATTTTCAAATTCACTTCAGTAGCGTTATACTAAAAAATCTTTTACTACGAGTCGAATAAGGCTACAAAGTTTGGGGTTTAGATTCTTATCTATATATGGATAGTGAAAATATCTGTGTTTGTTTCTTTTCCATTTGATGCTTTTTAGTTGCCTCTTCCTTGTATGTTGAACTGCAATTTTAGTTTTAATTAAATTAAATGTATTTGAATCGGATCCATATTGTTAAAATGATACACTATATTGATGGTGAACGACAAAGTAGCAATTTAAGAAGCATACACAATGACAACGAAGCTGAGTAATATAACAAAACTATAATGATAGATAAACCAATTTTTTTCATTCATTTTTGTGTGTTTTTACTGTGATGAACGTGATGCAGTTAATCATTATGTTTGGCGTGTTCTTGACATGAGATAGACTAATCAACAAAATACTTCTATTTGCTGATTTATCTCTGTAGGAATGAGTTCAGTGGAATGATAAAGTGAAAAATAGTATATTAGGATTGGAGTTATTTTGGATTGAAGCAAACATTTTTTTTGAATTAGACTATGCAACTCTTTGCAAGAGATTTGTTTTCTTGATATTTTCATAAATATATTATTTTGTTTTGTAGATAATTTTTTGGTTTTTACCATAAGTTTAGATTCTAAGGTTGAAAATAATAACTCTTAAAATAATTAAAAATCCAAAAAATAAAAAAATCTATAATATTTTAAAAAATTATGCAATTTTTAAAGAAAAACCCAATTTTGTGGTTTTTTATTTTTCTTAATTTAATGGCGGTTTTAAACCGCAAAAAAATGTCTCAAAATTTGAAAAGTCTGGCCAGGATTGCAGCAGTTTATAACCGCTGGCAACTTTGCTCGAAACTCAGTTCCTTATTGCGGCGGTTTTAAAACTGCCACAAAACAGGCGCAAAATTGAAACTATTGAAGTAAATAGCGACAGTTCTAAAACCACCGGTAAACATACTGAAAATCGTGGTACTTGCATTTTGTGGCGAATTTCTAACTGATTGCCGTGAATTACTAGTTTAGCGGCAGTTATTCCAACGGTTGGTAAAAACTGCCGCCAAACCTAATTTCCACGCCCATAACCAGGGTGGTCTAGTGAGCCGCCGCTCTTTGATTTTGTGGCGGTTTAAAACCGTGCCGTACCTGTTATGCAATTCTTAATTATTATTATTCTTCTAATAAATTAAAGTACTACACTATTCATCTTTGAAACATTTAAGTTCCAGCCCATACGATAGAATTGAATGGCCTTTCCTGTTTAAAGTATTACATATTATGGGTTTTCCTCAAATTTGGGTAGAATTAATTCGAAGATATTTCACCATAGTATCCTTCTCTGTTTTAATTAATAGTATACCATCTAGACCTTTTACACCTACAAGAAAAGTTCGATAGAGTGATCTGTTCTCACCCTATTTGTTTATACTATGTGCTAAAGTTTTCTCAGGGTTATTATTAATAGCACAGAAAACGAAAGTAATCTAAGGCATCCAATTTTTTAGATATGTACCAGAAATATCACATCTTTTTTTTTGCAAATGATAGTATTCTCTTTCTTAGAACTTCAGATCAGGTTATTCACGAGGTTAAGGAGATTCTCCAACTCTATCAATTAGAATCTGGACAAAGAATCAATTTGGACAAGTCAAAAATTATGTTTAGTCAAAATGTGCCACCTCTTAGATAAATGATTATACAAGATTGGTTAGGAATTAAGGCAGTAGAACATCATGCAAAGTACCTGGGTCTACCCACTTTTGTGGACAGATCCAAGAGGCAGATTTTTTACTTCATCCAAGAACGTGTCTATAAAAAATTAAAGGGGTGGAAGAAGAAAAATCTTTCAAAGGCCGAAAAAGAAGTTCTAATTAGGATTGTGGCCCAAGCAATTGCATCATACATAATGGGGTGTTTTCAACTACCTAAGAGTCTCTGCCAACAGATTGAGAGCTTAATACATAGTTTCTATTGGGGCAGCAACAGAAGAGAAAGAAAATTTCATTGAGTCAGCTGAACAAAACTCTGTAAAGCTAAAAAGGAAGACGGCTTACAATTTTGGCATTTTGAGACTTTTAATCAAGCTTTATTGGCTAAGCAGGGCTGGAGGCTTATCCAAACACTAGGATCACAAGCTACTAGAGTACTCAAGGCAAAATATTATAATTGGACAACCTTTCGAGATCAGCTATTGGATACCATCCAAGTTATACATGACGTAGCATATGGTCTTCAAGATGGGTACTCAATTTAGGAGATTTTGGAGGATAGGATCCAGTACAACTACTCGTATTGGGGATGAACTGTGACTTCCTAACCAGAACGGTTTTAAAATTTGGAGTCTGTGTTTTTATTTTGATCAGAAAGCAACAGTCAACAATCTTATTGACAAGGATACCTTGTTTTGGAAAGAGAGCCGAATCAGACACATATTCTATGACTTCGAAGCAATACAAATCCTAAGTCTACCCATTGAAATCAATCATTAACAAGATAGTTTTGTATGAAAAATCACAAACACCGGGCTATATGTAGTAAAATATGCTTACCATCTTATACGATCACAGCCATAACATACTGCAGAATCTAGTGAACACCATTTCAGGCCTCAGTTCTAATGAAAAATATTATGAAAAATACAAACTTCAAGACATACACTTACTTTTGTTTGAGTTTAGGATTTAGGGTTTAGTGATGATTTTTTTAGTGATGATTTGCAATAATGACGATAACATCATGATCGCAACAACATGGTTTCTCTAAAAAGTGGCATCGACAAAAAAGGCAGAGGCTTTTGCGTGTTTTCTTATGATAGAGGGAGATAATCTTCAAGTAGTGCAGGTTCTAACGCATACTCACCTCCCAAACAATTATTTTGGACCCACTATTTTTAATTGTAAAACTATTATGAAAAATTTCACATTTCATTATATTTTACACGTAAAAAGGAAAAGTAACTTACTGGCCCGTTAGCATCATTAGCTTTCTCTATTCCCAATCGGATTTGGATACAAATGACCCCTCACAATATTCTTAATTTGGCATACTTAAATGTCTTGAACTCTGAGTCGCTATTAATAATACATATAATTTCTTTAAAAAAGTTCCAACTCCTAAATTAAAGTACTACACTATTCATCTTTAATTTCTTCGCTCATAGATCTCCTATTCTGGATGGTGTAGCAGAAAGTATGAGAGTTAGAAGAAATGTTAAACTGAATAATTCACATTATTGAATTGAATTGCTTGATGGACCAAGAAGAGTAGCGTTATATATATACATACACTAAAGCAGGATGGCCTAATAGAAAATACCAGAACTACTACAAATCTGTTAAAAAAATTAGTTTGGCTAACTAACTAACAAAGTTAACCGTATAGAAAAAAAAATAATAATTATAAACTTTATTTTTATTCTTTTAAATAATTATAAATTATCTCATGACTTTTTAACGCAAAATCATGAAATTTAATTAATTTTGATATGGTTATCAAACATTTCCACTTTTAATAATAGTCAGTTGTTATAGTTTAAATTTAATTAAATTTTCACTGATTATTAATTAAGCTATATTATCTACCTAAGTACCTAACGTTATTGATTATATAATCAGTGAGAAGGTCACCGACTAACAGTATCATGTGCTTGGAGAAAAGTATCATGTGCCTGTGTGTGTGCGTGTGTATGGAGTAAACCAGTTCAATTTTTGGAACCACTCTGTCTTTGAGTTCTAATAAACCATCAGAGAAATACTACACATTAGAATTTATTATTTTTTATTATTATTTTTAGTTATTAATCTAATTTTTTAATATAATAATCTAATAATATAATTTAATTCATACTTTTAAATATTAATAGTTAATTAATGACCAAAATTAATAAATTTTAATAACCTTTTAATATTTCTCAAACTAATAATTAAAGTGTAAATTCTAAACTCCAGACATGTTATGTTAATTTTTTTTTATTTTTTTCTTTTCAATTTTAGATTTAAGATAAACTACTAAAATTGCTCTCAAATTTTAAATACATATACACTAATATAAAAATATCTTCTACTTTTATTAATGACATGCAAAAATATCTAACATTAAATATATATTTTCAAAAAATACTTTAGATATTAAATTTCGATATAATTATTCGCAATTTATTTTTGTTAATAACAAAAAAAATAAAAAATCCTAAAGATCGAATATTCATTTGGTTTTTTATGTTTACTTTTTAAATTGTTATTTAAATATTTTTATAAAATTTTAGATGAAATACATAAATAATTTATCAAATACAAAAATTATTTATCACATTAAAAAAAAGACTGTTTTTTTTTTGGTCACATTTTATAATATTTTAAAGATATTTTTGTTCTCATACAAATAAGAGAGTATTGTTGTCGATATTTTCAAACATTTTCAATACAAGTCCTATGTTATATAATTAACCAATAGGCTGGATTTTTCATAGTGCAAACAAATCGATGTCAACTCCTGTTCTATGTTATATAATTGCTCCTATTTTAATTATTTTAGAAAAGTATTCCTCTAAAATATAGTAAGAATCTCATCATTGTATACAAATTCAATGTTTCAGATATAGATAATATTTTTGTACATAATACATGAAAGAGTTGTTTTTGTTTAACGTATAATTTAATCGGTTAAAATAATTCTTGTAAACAATAAATATGAATTGGTAACGAAGTAGAGTTTAAATAGTATATTTTTTTTTATATTTATTTAAAAGTTAGTGTGGGTTTGAGTTTCACTCCTAATTTAAAAAAAAATAACAAATATAAATTAAACTAGTATCTTTCATTTGTTTATTAAGATTGAATTTAAATATATCTCTCAATTATAAATATATATACACGAGATAAATAAACTCGTTTAGTTATAAAAAATAAAAAAAGAAATCTGAAAAATAACAAAATTAATATATTCTTGTATTTCTTATAATATTAATAGTGAACAAAAAATATAAAAAAATATATGTGCATCAAATTTAGTTATTAAATCAACTGTATATATTTATATATAAATATATATTGTTTCATATATTTTCAATTTATATAGCGTATTACAATATATATTTTATATAATTATATTAGATGTATATTAAAATTATTAGTCACTAATATAAATATATATTAGGATATAAATACATCTTAAAAATAAATTAAATAATATATATATTTATATATAATATATGAATGATTAATTTTAGTATATAAATAGTATTATTTTGTATTTTATAAGATGATTAATTTTTTATATATACCTATGACGATAGACAAGTATAGTTTTGCATTCACTCTTGTTCTTTATTACTATCTTGCGGTGCCGGTGCGTTAAATATGATAAAAATAATAATAATAATAATAATGAATAATATTTTAGTAGTTAATGATTATAAGTAAGCAATGTCCATGGCCAAAAAATACCAAATTGGATGAGTTAGAAAAATGATATATCAGATTCAACGCAAAACATTTCTCTGAAGCATTTTTCCTTTACATCCGATCCAACAAAAGTTCAAAAGAAGGAAAGACCTTAGTAGCCATGTCTTCTTCTTCTTGTGTTGCTCATGTGGCTCTCTTGCCAAGTGCAGGCATGGGGCATCTAACCCCGTTTCTAAGGCTTGCAGCAATGCTCTGCCACCACCACTGCCACGTCACACTCATAACCCCAAAACCAACCGTTTCTAACGCCGAATCAAAGCTTCTCTCAAAGTTCTTCTCTGCTTTCCCACAGGTCAACCAACTCAACCTTCACCTTCTCCCTTCTTCTTCTCACACTGCAAATGCAGACCCTTTCTTCCTCCAATTCGACGCCATTCGCCGCTCCTGCCACCTTCTCCATCCTCTCTTGTCCTCCCTCTCTCCACCTTTATCGTCATTTGTCTATGACATGACACTGATCTCACCTGTTCTTCCAATTGCAACTGCCATTGGCGTTCCTCACTATATCTTGTTCACTTCCTCTGCTTCCATGTTCTGTTTCTTCTCCTGCTTCCCCAATGCAGCTGAATCCATATCTGACAGAGATGGTTTTGATATTCCAGGTTTTTCATATGTGTCCAAATCATGGATCCCTCCGCAGCTTCTTGACATAAACGCCATCTTCCGCAAGCTTTTCTTGGAAGACAGTCCTAAGGTCACAAAACTACATGGTGTCTTCCTCAACACGTTTGAAGAGGTGGAGTCGAAGACTCTTGAGGCTCTTAACGCTGGGGAATTGGTGAAAGACTTGCCACCGGTTCATGCTCTTGGACCCTTTGTTCCCTGCTATGAGTTTGAGGGATTATGCAAAACGGGAGAGCCATTGAAGTGGCTTGATGAACAGCCTGATGGTTCTGTTCTATATGTTTGCTTTGGAAGCAGAACCGCTTTAGAAAGTAACCAAATTAGAGAGATCGGAGATGGGTTATTGAGAAGTGGATTCAGGTTTCTGTGGGTTATGAAGGGTAACAAGGTTGATAAGGAAGATGAAGAGAAAAGGTTAGAAGGGGTATTAGGAATTGAGCTTGTGGAGAAGATAATAAAGGAGAATAAGGGGATGGTAGTTAAAGAATGGGTTGACCAAAGACAGATTCTTGATCATAGTGCTGTTGGAGGGTTCTTTAGTCATTGTGGTTGGAACTCAGTTATGGAAGCAGCATTTTATGGTGTTCCCATATTGGGGTGGCCTTTGGCAGGAGATCAGAAGATAAATGCAGAGTTTGTGGTGTCAAATGGAGGGTTTGGTATTTGGAAGAAGGATTGGGGTTGGGAAGGGGAAAGGTTGGTGAGAGGGGAGGAAATTGGAGACGCCATTAAAGAGTTCATGAGCGATGAGTCTTTCTTTGCCAAAGCTGAGCAAGTGAAAATGGCCGCAAGGAAGGCCGTAAGTGTTCGTGGAAGTTCTAAGATTAATCTTCATAAACTCATTGAGGAGTGGAAGAAGAGTTAATGATACCACTGTTAGAACTTATGAATATAAATTAGGCTTTCTTTATTTAAATAAATTGATAGGAGAACTAAATCACTTGATTCTCTAAATAGATTTTGAAAACGTAGTTTTTCTAAATTATATAATATATAAATTGTTCTAGTTTTTGTGTTTTAAATAATATATGAATCATGCTATCTTGGAACGATTTATGCATGAAATGCATTGCTCAAAAACACATAAATCATTCCAAGTCTTTGTGTGTTACAAAATGTATATAAATCGTGCCACCCTATGTTAAGTAACACTTTTTAACCCTAAAACCCACTACCGTAGCACGATTTATGTGCAACTTCGTAATCTTCTACTCCCTAGTACGATTTATGTGCAAACCAATTCTCCCAACACTACCCTAGCACGATTTACGTGTTTACCTAACCCCAACAACCCAGCACGATTTACGTGCATAAATACAATGCTCAATAGCCTAGGACGAATCATGTTTAAACCCAACCCTACTTACCTTCCCAAGAATAATGCCTCATTTGTGATCCCCCATTAACGGCGAGTAACTTGCTTAAGAGGAGGAGACCCATAGTGAAAAATTGACCAATGGGTTGGGCGGAGGAAAGTTGGTGTTGGTGGAGGGTGGATACCGGTGGATGGTAGAAGATTGGAAGGCGGCGAAGGGGGTGGTGCAAGATGACGAGGAACGAAGGCGTCATGTACCGATTGAATGGTATTGCGCATGTTGTGGATTTTATCGACGAAGAGGTTAGTGGTTAACACCAGTAACAAGCATGAAACTGGCGTTCAACGCCAGAAACATGTTACATGTGGGCATTGAACGCCCAGAACGTGCACCACTCGGCGTTTAAACGCCAGAATGGTATGCAAATGCATTTTACATGCCTATTTGATGCAAGGATGGAATTCCTTGACACCTCAGGATCTGTGAACCCCACAGGATCCCCACCTACCTCACCCTCTCTCTCCATTCATGGTCATCCCTTCTGTTTTTCATTCACCACCTACATCTATCCACTCTTCCCCATACACCCCACCTACCTTTAAAATTCAAATTCTCTTTTACCACACACATCCCTCAATCTCCTCCATATCTTCTTCTTATTCTTCATCTTTTCTTTCTTCTCTTGCTCGAGGGCGAGCAATTTTCTAAGTTTGGTGTGGTAAAAGCATAGCTTTTTGCTTTTCCATAACCATTAATGGCACCTAAGGCCAGAGACTTTCAAAAAAAAAAAAAAAGAAGAAGAGAAAAAAAGAGAAGACAAAAGCTTCCACCTCTGAGTCATGGGAGATGGAAAGACTCATGTAAAGGGTTTATAGCTCAGTGGTAGAACATTTGACTACAAATCAAGAGATCCCTGAGATACCTCAGGGGATAAATTGTCCTACACACAATTATTGGGAGCAACGAAGGATAGGAACACCAAAATTACTAGGGATCATGCAACAGAAGCAAGGAAGAGACATAAAGGAGCTCAAAAAGCACCATTGGACCTTCAAGAAGGCGCCACCCTCACTCAGGTGGATTCATTCCTTGTTCTTATTTCTTTCTGCTTTTCGGTTTTTATGCTGTGTTTATCTATGTTTTTTGTCTCTACTTCATGATCATTAGTAGTTGGTAACTATGTCTTAAAGCTATGAATAAAATCCATTAATCCTTCATCTCTCTTAAACGAAAAATGTTTTAATTCAAAAGAACAAGAAGTGCATGAATTTCGAATTTATCCTTGAAATTAGTTTAATTATATTGATGTGGTGACAATACTTTTTGCTTTCTGAATGAATGCTTGAACAGTGCATAATTTTGATCTTGTTGTTTATGAATGTTAAAACTGTTGGCTCTTGAAAGAATGATGAACAAAGAGAATGTTATTGACAATCTGAAAAATCATGAAAATTTATTCTTGAAGCAAGAAAAAACAGTGAAAAAGCAAAAGCTTTCAAAAAAAAATATGAGGTGGCGAAAAATATAGAAAGAAAAGAAAAAGCAAGCAGAAAAAGCCAATAGCCCTTAAAACCAAAAGGCAAGGGTAAAAAGGATCCAAAGCAAAAGAGTGTGCTTAAGAGCTCTGGACACCACTAACTGGGGACTCTAGCAAAGCTGAGTCACAATCTGAAAAGGTTCACCCAGTCATGTGTCTGTGGCATTTATGTATCCGGTGGTAATACTGGAAAACAAAATGCTTAGGGCCACGGCCAAGACTCACAAGTAGCTGTGTTCAAGAATCAACATGCTTAACTAGGAAAGTCAATAACACTATCCAAAATTCTAAGTTCCTAAGAGAAGCCAATCATTCTAAACTTCAAAGGAAAAAGTGAGATGCCAAAACTATTCAGAAGCAAAAAGCTACAAGTCCCGCTCATCTAATTAGAATTAATATTCATTGATATTTTGAAATTCACAGTATATTCTCTTCTTTTTATCCTAATTGATTTTCAGTTGCTTGGGGACAAGCAACAATTTAAGTTTGGTGTTGTGATGAGCGGATAATTTATACGCTTTTTAGCATTGTTTTTAGGTAGTTTTTAGTAAGTTCAAGCTACTTTTAGGGATGTTTTCATTAGTTTTTATGTTAAATTCACATTTCTGGACTTTACTATGAGTTTGTGCGTTTTTCTATAATTTCAGGTAATTTCTGGCTGAAATTGAGGGACTTGAGCAAAACTCTGAAAAAGGCTAACAAAAGGACTGCTGATGTTGTTGGAATCTGACCTCCCTGCACTCGAAATGGATTTTCTGGAGCTACAGAACTCCAAATGGCGCGCTCTCAATGGCGTTGGAAATTAGACATCCAGAGCTTTCCAGCAATATATAATAGTCCATACTTTATTCGGAAATTGACGACGTAAATTGGCATTGAACGCCAAGTACATGCTGCTGTCTGGAGTTAAACGCCAGAAACACGTCATGATCCAGAGTTGAACGCCCAAAACATGTTATAACTTGGAGTTCAACTCCAAGAGAAGCCTCAGCTCGTGGATAGATCAAGCTCATCCCATGCATACACCAAGTGGGCCCCGGAAGTGGATTTATGCATCAATTACTTACTCATGTAAACCCTAGTAGCTGGTCTAGTATATATAGGACTTTTAACTATTGTATTAGACATCTTTTGATCACTTTAGATCTAAGGAACATCTGGGGGCGCATAGTCCTTAGACCATGGGGGCTGGCCATTCGGCCATGCCTGAACCTTTCACTTATGTATTTTTAACGGTGGAGTTTCTGCACACCATAGATTAAGGGTGTGGAGCTCTACTGTACCTCAAGTTTCAATACAATTATTATTACTTTCTATTCAATTCTCTTTTATTCTTATTCTAAGATATACGTTGCACAACACTTTGATGAATGTGATGATCCGTGACACTCATCATTATTCTCACCTATGAACGCGCGTGATTGACAACCACTTCCGTTTTACTCTAGGCCGGGCGCATATCTCTTAGATTCCCCAACAGAATCTTCGTGGTATAAGCTAGATAGATGGCGGCATTCATGGGGATCCGGAAAGTCTAACCTTGTCTGTGGTATTTCGAGTAGGATCCCGGGAATCCGGAAAGTCTAACCTTGTCTATGGTATTCCGAGTAGGATTCCGGTATTGAATGACTGTGACGAGCTTCAAACTCCTGAAGGCTGGGCGTGATGACAAATGCAAAAGAATCAAGGGATTCTACTCCAACCTGATTGAGAACCGACAGATGATTAGCCGTGCTGTGACAGAGCATTTGGACCATTTTCACTGAGAGGATGGGATGTAGCTATCAACAAGGATGATGCCTCCAGACGATTAGCCGTGCAGTGACAGCGCATAGGACCATTTTCCCGAGAGGATTAAAAGTAGCCATTGATGATGGTGATGCCCTACATACAGCTTGCCATGGAAAGGAGTAAGAAGGATTGGATGAAAGCAATAAGAAAGTAGAGATTTGAAAGAATTCTAGCATCTCCACACGCCTATCTGAAATTCCCACTATTGATTTACATAAGTATTTCTATCCCTTTTTATTTTCTATTTATTATTAATTTTCGAAACCCATAACCATTTAATCTGCCTAACTGAGATTTACAAGGTGACCATAGCTTGCTTCATACCAACAATCTCTGTGGGATCGACCCTTACTTACGTAAGGCATTACTTGGATGACTCAGTACACTTGCTGGTTAAGTTGAACGGAGTTGTGATCACACGTGCCAATTTTAAATTCCATACAAGTACAAGAAATACAACTTTAAGGATCACAATTTCGTCCACCACTTCTCGACTCATTCAATCTCATTCCTAGCTCCTATACCCTCAATTTCACCAGCTATAGACTTATAACAGAGTTTACAGAGGTTTAGAAGGCTCGAATAATGGTTAAAAACAAAAAATACATTTTCTACAAAACTAGGTAGTTGTGCGTACGCATGGTACTCGCATGGTATTTGCACAAAATCTTTTAAATTTTGGAATGCCCATCATGCGTATACGCGTGACCTCAAAATTCTGCAACTTCTGCAGAATTCAGTTTTGAAACAAGATTTTCAAATATTCATAACTTTTTCTACAAAATTATTTTTCAACCATTCTCAAACTATTGGAAATACTATTGAATAAATTTTCATAAAAATCCAATTGCGTTGATTTTTCAACTTCGAAGACCGAGTTACGACCCAACGAAGTTGGCTAAAAATTTGTTTTCACCAAAATTTAGACTTTTAACCAAATTTACAGTTTTTCACAACCAAACCATTTGAACTCAAACCAACACACCCAAAAATATTTTGAAAGACATATCTTACACAAAGTCAAACCTCTATCACACCCATACCACCAACACTCCCAAACTCCTAAAATCTTCCATCATCCAAAATCAAGTTTCAAGCCTATATTTAGAATCAAATATTTCATATCAATTCCAGTAACACACATGTTCGACCACTCATTTCTATCCAAATCCAAGCCTAGTCAATCATTCCAAACCATTTAAATCAACAACTCAAAAATTCAATAACTTTTCACATATTCAATACCAAATACAATAGTTACCAATCCAAATACAATCACATCAAATTCATACACTCCAATCCATCACACTTAGCTGGAATTACCCGGTCACAGTGTCAGGACCAAAATTCACAGTGTCTGGCCCAATATTCATCAATTCAACTCATAAATATCAACAATATCAATATAATAAGTCAAACCACAATCTCAATCATTAACACCCATTCTATTATAGCATTCACACTAAACCAACAACAACCAACCAAGATCATATTCAATAATTTATCAATTACAACCTTCAATTCCAACCAATCACACAAATAGATTTGAAGAGAAGGAGATGAGCTTCACATGGCCGCAAATGGTACAACGATCAGAGCTCCGAAGAGAAAGTTACGGAAAATTGAAGTTTGTGGAGTTAGGATTTGAGTTAGTCTTCTTCTCTCTTCTCCCTTCAATTGCGTCTCTCTCTTCTAAGGGAGGAAAATTGTTTGTGTTGTGCTAAAATGGGGCTTATATAATGTGAGCTTGGGCCCACTTTGGCCCGGTTCACTTGTTTTAGTCCGTTGCCCAATTTTGAGCCAAAACCTTTAAGATTAATGTTTTAATTTGTATTCCAATTATTTCTACTTGCCAAACTATAAAGTTTTTTTTAACCTTCCTTACTCATAATTAATTTTCTCACTCGCAGTGTTAGGCAGACTTAAGCTGGTACTGGCAGTTAATTTACCTATACGCGTTTTTACGCATTTTTTTCGCATAAAATTACATTTTCTCCCTAAAAAAATTATCATAGTTAAATTTTCAAATTCCGAAGTCTTGATTTTCAACCCCATCTGGACACGTTTTAATTATTTCAATTTAATGTTAATTATCCAATTAATTCTTTTTTTTTTATAATTTTTTCGGATCTTACACATGTCTGTCCTACACAGGCCATGAGCTCACGCGTTAGTTGAGTACCCGCAACCCAAAATTATCCTAGACCTGGCTTGTATATGACTTTCCAAATGCATGCAGTTAGCATACATATATCTAGGCACTTGGTAATTGTCGCTGAGTCTTACACCATAAGATGCTCACAATTGGCCTGGACAGGAAAGACGAAACCTCAACCCTACCAGGCAATAATTCGTTCGTAAGCTCTTTTAACCTTAGCTTGCTCATATAATATTTTGAAATTCTTAAACATTTAAGATTACCTTTTCGCCTTTAATCTTTTCACATAATGACCATTATGCATTTTAATATTTTAATTTACCCTCCTAGTCTTATCTTTCATATAAAGACTTTTATGCGCTTCTTTATTCAAAGTTACATTTTTACCCTCAAACTTTTGGACATGACTATTTTGTCTTTAAAGCTTCATTTTTACCCCCTTATGACTCCCAAATTACCACTTTATCTATAAAATATTTTAAAATGACTATTTTGTCCTTAATTAGCATAATTACACCTTTACCCTCATCCTTTAACATATTTGCACTTTTACCTCTATATTTTATCATATTTATAAATTTATTCTTATACTTAACGAAAATTATAATTAAAAAATTATTTTATTTATATTTTTAATCTGAATCTTTTATAAAATTATGTTTTTGGCTCTAATTTTTCTATATTCATATTTTTAACCCGAAACCTTTCTTAATTATATTTTAGTCCATTTTTTTTTATTAAATTACATTATGTTACCTATTTGATTGCTACTTCTCACTTTCTATTTCACATCTCTCTCTTTTTGGGTGCTTCATATATTATTCATATTTACCAAATTATCTTTATGATACTTTAGCTCCCTTTAAGCACTTTTATGCAAATTTTTATTCTTCTCCTTACTTAACAAATATAAACATATTCTTACAAGTTTCTTCACTTGCTTTTAAACTTTTGTAAAATTATATTTTGACCCCAAAAGCATCTTACAATTTGGCCTTTATCAATAATCATTCAAAATTCATTCCAAACAATTATAATCAATTTCAAGTGCTCAATCATCATGAAGAATTCAATCAAACATCCAATTTCATAAAATTATCATTAAAATCATTATTAGGGTTTCATATGACACATGAGGTAAAACTTTACTAAACTAACATTTACTTTAACTTGTGAACTTTCTAATTTTAGTTATTAGAGTCTTTTGATTACCACTTCCTCCTAGATCAAAGTTAACATAAAGTGTAATCACTTAAAGGCCTTATGGCTGAAAGTTTGTTGAAGCAAAAGGAAAAGGTTTCTCATCTTTGGAGTTTAGAATTTCGATGTGTAAACTCCTTGAGGATCCTAGAACTTAATTCATGAACAAGACATCATCAAAAATAATTACTTGTCTCTCAAGTCATTATGGCTGAATTCACAAGAGGAGAGAATGAGAGAAATTTTTTAGTTGGATTGGATTGTTGATATGAGGTCATGATCTCTTGAAAATTAGAGGCAAACACTACTAGAAAAAACATTTTTTTCGACGTTAATAATCGACAATTATTTCTGCCATCGATATTTATCGACGGCTTGCTGTCGATATTGCTAGAAAAAAATAATTAAAAATAAAATATTAAAATCGACAGTTAGGTCGTCGATAATGTTATGATGCATACTATTATCATCACATTATCGACGAACTTGGGGTTGAAAATAATTTTATTTTAAAATCGACGAAAATGGCGTCGATTTTATTAATTAAAATATCGGCAACAATTACCGTCGATAAATTTTAACGGTCTAGATCGTTTCTTAAAACCAAATAAACTGTATATATTTAATATATAAAATAGACGCATAGAGTGTCGATTGTTTTTAATTTAAAATCGACAAATGTGCCGTCGATTTTTATCACTAAAAACACTTACCCTCGTCCACTTCCTGCATCCAGAGAATTCAGAAACACAATTCCCTTTTACCCCAAATTATCCATTTCAGCACCAACCCACGTCATTCTCTGCTGCCGTCGCTGCTCCAACACACACTCTCTCTCAACCATAAACCCTACTCCGACGTCTTACTCAAACCAAGGGTTTTCAGCAAGGTAGAACTCCAGCGAGGGTTAGTTTCCCTTCTTTCTTCTTTGTTTAGGGTTTATTCAGAAGTTATTATGAAGTTCCCTTCACCATTGTCGCTAGTTTTACTTGCCGTCGTTGCTAGCTCGTGCTTATCCAACGGCCTGGTGAGGGTGAGTTACCTGCTCCCCTGCTTGTGTTTGGATTCTTCCCTACTCCCCTGCTCCCCTACTTAGTTAATTAATTTGTTGTTTCGGGGTTTTATATTTTAGATAATTAGTTTGTTGATTGGTTTTTAATGGATGATTTAGTAATTAGGTTTTAAATTTAGATTTTTAATTTAGTTTGTTTATTGATTGAAAAAACATATGGAGGGAGGGAATTTGTAATGCTGAACTGAACACCGAATAATTGTTGCAGTTATCTCAGTTGTTGATATTTTGCTAAAAATGTGTTAGAGAGCATGAACTACAAATTCTGTGTGTAGATCTACATTTAGGATCTATATTTGTCTAATTATAATACAATTTTTTTAATTGAAAAAGATAAATAGGAACAACAAGAAATGTAACTTCTATGAACAGATCTGGCAAAAACCAGTATGCACAGTTAGATCCACTAGTAAATACTAAATAGTAGTAGGCTAATAGCTCTCTCTTTTGAGGGTTTCTAGTTATTTTCTATAGCAGTTGAACTTTAACCCCCCCCCCCGGCGGTTCTATTATCCATTTTGACATTAGTACTATTTGATTTACTAAATCATGTGTTGTTTTGGAAAATATATAAATCTGAACAACTCAAGTTGTTGAGCTTATTGCCATTAGAAATAGTTAATGATAGAAAATGGGGAACTGTTTTTATATAGTTTTTTTTAGGTGTCTTGTTACTAGATCCTGCCATTTTATCATTAAATTATTTCTTCTTTATAAACCCTGTTTAGAGCCATAGTCCTTGCCATGAATCAACATTACTTATCATCGTTGTTATCCCTTTCTTTCCTATATTTCAATGTAAACGCCTCTGCAATGATGCCTTTGCCTGTGCCTAAAGCGATCCATGCCTTCTTGATTCCAACAAGGCCTTGCATTGAAGGGCCCACAATTCATGAAACAAGGGTAACCTGATTTAATCAGGATTTCAGATTTGTTGATCACCGATGCCATTACGGTCTTTCTTTTCCTTTGGCTTCTTTCTTTCATTGTGTTTGCCAAAATTTATTATTTATTTCCTCTTTAACTTAGATCTATGTAACACCCTAATTAGTCTAAGCTTTACCTCGCATTGTAAAGCAAAGGTTAATCAGGGATTACGATAGTTATAAGGTCATACATATAACAAATTGAAGAATTAATATTATTTAGAAGCCTGATGAAAGATATAGCTCAAAAATAGGATTTCAAAAACAAAAAATGTACTAACGAAACTACTAACTTAAAGCACAAGGAATAGATACAGTATAACAAAATAACATAGTATAATATTATGAGAATCTAGTCATGGAATATGGAGTTTAAGCCGGCTAGGCATATATACAGACAAACAGAAAACTGACAGTAAAAATGGCTTATACAATTCTTGTTCTCTCAATACATGCCTTTAGGCCAAAAACAAAATACAAAAGTGAGAGACGTATACAAAATAAATCAAAGGACTAAAAAAGAAGTATCCGGATCCTCTGCTTCTGTCACCAACCAAATAACTCACCGAGGTGGGTTGTGACCTGCATTTGAAAAACGCAACAGAAATATGGTATGAGAACCGGAGGTTCTCAGTATAATAAAAGTGCCCAGTGATGTAGGATATAAGACCCTGGGATGCCCAAGGCAATCCTAAGCCCCATATCCATGACAAGATTCCATCTTAAGGTATACTAAAACAATAAAATATATATATATATATATATATATATATATATATATATATATATATATATATATATATATATATATATATATATATATATATATATCGTAACATAAATAAACAGGGTACTCTATCTTAAGGAATTTCTATTCTAACCAAACACCGCTGTCCCATAGCCTTCACTAACCTATCCTCCACGCGATCACATCGCCACCGCCTTCTGAACCTCCTCAATCATAGTAGAAAACACAATTATATACAATGCAAGTAAAACACAAGTAGCAGCATATAAGGCAAGTAATTCAAGTAGCAATTAAACATGTTATACAAATAGGCATACAATTACAAGTCGGCAAAGCAATCAAACAGATAGAAATACCTGTCCTACTGGCTGTGATATCACATTGTCGGTTCAACTGCCAACCCGACACATCTCCCAGAGATCTTGCCTTTCAAAAATCATAATGGGAACCCTCAAGATATCGTGCTCGGATCACCGACCCGGATATAATGCTGGCACACTATATTGATTTCGAAAGGATGCGAGCGAGATACTCTTGCCTTAGACCTCACATCTCAATGTAAGCGGGATCTAACCATCGTCCTTACGCTGCCGCCGCTACCTCGACAGGCGGGATCCAACCGCCGTCCCTGCCGGGCGCATAACGTCTCATAATTTAGATATACAAATGATACATCAGTGGTTTTCCGAAAACACTTTCAATATCACATGGATCCATCATCTCTTTCAGAGTCCTCGACTCATCTCAACCACTGTCAATTCAACATTTTCCTTCCTCCTTCCCACTCCATCGAACCCATCCTCAGTACACCAGAAACCTAAACCTCCGTTCGCTAATTTTTCATAATAAACATCAATTAAAACCCTTAGTCCATTTCCCATATTCCCACACTCAAAACTTAGCCCAAAAACCTTAAAATGGTGTTATAGAGGCTTACAATCTTATTGGGAAGGTGAAATAGTTGAAAACAAAGTTTAAAATTGTTAAACAGGGCGTGTGCGTCCGCACAGGGGTGTGCTTGTGCACGCCCAGGAAGATTTTGAAAGTGTGCGTACGCACGGGGATGTGCTTACGCACAGATACTAATGTTTACAAGCCTGTTCACTTGCACAAGCTGTGCGAGCGCCCCCAATAGATGACCCTTCCCGACTTCTGTGTGTGCACAGGGATGTGCGTATGCATAGGTCGTAATTCTTCATTGATGTGAACGCGTACAAGCTGTGCTAACGCTGCAAGCAGAGAGCCTTTTCCTGCCTGTTATATCGAATTAAAGGGTTTTCAATGAAATTTAATTTCAAACAATTTTCAACCAATTTTGAAAACCGATGCATAAGTTATGATCAAACAAAGTTTATTAAAAATCAACTTTTACCCAAAGTTCCCAATTTACCAATTCTCCTAATTGTCATATCCCAAACAAATCAAAACCATACCAAACTCCCCTCTACAGCATAATCTACCCTCTTAGTTTACTCTTCACAATTAATACTAATCTTTCCATCCAATTTCATTATTTTCAACCTCAATAATAAAGTATATATATAACACTCCAAACACATATCCACCAATCATCATTTTATCACTAACAACCTTCATTATCAACTCAACCAAGCTTCATATTATTAACCAACAATATTCATTCATCCAAAACCGTCATATCTCAACATCATCATTTAACATCAACAACAATATCAATTCATGGTACATCATAAACCAACCAATCATCAACAACACATCAATTTTTAAACCTATCATATGTGTCACTAGCCTAAGTGTCTTTGAATATTATATACTACATAGAGAAAACTGAAACCATACCTTGGCCGATTTCTAATATGCACCAAAATCCCAAATTGAGCCCAATATAATCTTTCAAGCACAATCTAAGCCACCAAGGATCTCAAACAAGCATCAACGAGCTCCAAACATCACCATAAACAAGCTATATGTACATAAACATCACAAATCAACCTAGGGCTCATTAAAAATTGAAATTTCACAAGAGTTTCAATGCCTCTTACCTTGCCCAACAGTTTTGGAAGCCAAAACCAACATCAATCAAAGGCTAGAGTGCACCTAAACACCCAAAAATCACAAAACCTCACTTTGCTGAAACCCTAAAAAATCAAAACTTTGAGGAGAAGAATGGAAATGATTTCGTGGTTACCTCTCCAGTTTCTTGTATGGGTTTTATAGAGCTCTTCACAAGAAACGCGTAGCCACAAACTGTGTGGCGATCGGAGCTCTGTAGCTCAAGATATGAGCTTGTGAAGATTGAAGTGAATAGTGCTCAAGGGTTTCTCTTCTTCCCCTTCTCTTTCAGCTGAATGTGTGTTATGAGTGTGTTGTGGGTGTTTGGGTTCATTAATGAACCCTTATATATGTTGGGCTTGGGTCCAACTCGGGCCCGGTCCAACCCGTTAGCATTTTTAGCCCGTTTGGCCCAACTTTGGGCCAAACCTTTAACACTAACGCCCGGTTTTCCATCTCTAATATTTTTCTAAGATTTCTGGCTGTTTTCACTATTTCTTGCACATCACCGAGCAGGCTTGAACCGGTTTAACCGGTTTGACTGCCGGTTTACGATTTTTCAAGGTTTTTCGCAGAAAACACATTTTCTGACTCAGAAAGACCTACTGAGTCCAAAAATCATATTTAAATCCCCAAATTCTCAACCTAACTTTCCGGAATTTAATTTGGGCATTTAAATAATTTTATCCATGAGAAATCTAGTTCTTACATCCTCCCCACTTAAAAAAGATTTTCGCCCTCAAAAATCTGAATCACGCGATGTGATATATATATATATATATATATATATATATATATATATATATATATATATGCATATTCTCCACGAAGCATCCTACCGTGTTAATGTTCTCTCTCGCTAACTCCTCCATAGAATAGTTCACTCGGATAGGCAAAAAATGAGCGAACTTGGTTAAGCGATCCACGATCACCCAAATCGCATCAAATCCCGACTTAGCCTTTGGTAAACCGGTCACAAAATCCATCACGATTCCTTTCCACTTCCACTAAGGAATATCAAGAGGCTGTAGCATTTCTGAAGGCTGCTGATGCTCTATCTTCACCTGCTGACACGTCAAACACTTGGATACCACTGTAGCTACATCATCTTTCATCCCAGGCCACCAGGACATCTTCTTTAAGTCACAATACATCTTCATACTTCTGGGATGAATAGAAAATCCATTGTGATGAGCCTCCGAAATAAGCCTTGTCTCAAACTCCAGACATCCGGTATGCAAATTCTCCCCTTATATCTCCACAATCCTTCACCATCGATGGTGAATTCTCCAAGTCTCTTCTCACCAACTAGTTGGAACAATTACTGAAACTTCTGCTCATCTTGCTGAGCCCTTTTGAATCTCCATCTTAAACGTACTTGAAATCTGTAACTGGTTCAAATAAGCTCTTCCGGTAACCTCATCAATGTCCAGCTTAAGATCCACAAACTTATCCACTAGCTTCTCTTCTTGATTCTCATCCTGGCAATTGTTAAAGATCTTCGACTCAATGCGTTTGCGACCGCTTTCGCCTCTCCAGGGTGATAACTCATTTCAAAATCATAGTCCTTAAGCAACTCCATCCATCTTCTCTGACGTATATTAAGCTCTTTCTGATCAATGATGTACTTGAGACTCTTATGATAAGAAAAAGACACTAAACCTTACTTCATACAAGTGGTGCCTCTAAACCTTCAGTGCAAACACAATCGTTGCTAATTCCATGCCATGAGTTGGGTAGTTCACCTCATGCGATCTTAGATGACGTAATGCGTAAGCCACCACATTCCGGTGTTACATCAACACGCAACCTAAACCCTTTAGAAAAGCATCACAACATACTTTGAACGGTTCATGCAATCCCAACAAGATTAAAACAAGTGCTGAAGTTAACTTCTGCCTCAAACTTTGGAAACTCTCTTCACACTCTGATGTCCACACAAAAGGCACTTCATTTCTTGTCAACTTAGTCATCTGTAGTGCTATCCGGGAAAAATCTTTCAATGAATCTCCGGTAATATCCGGCTAAACCCAAGAAGCTTCTGACTTCCGTCACCATTGTCGGTCTTTTCCATTCAATCACCGTTTCCACCTTAGAAGGATCTACGGTTATTCCTCCTTTGCTTACCACGTGACCTAAGAACTTCACTTCCTCCTTCCAAAACTCACACGTCAACAACTTAGCGTACAACTTCCGCTCCGTCACTCTGATTATCGTCCTTAAGAATCCGAAAAGTTTCCTTAAACCAAATATCAATTTTGTAATATTTGTCAAAACCTTTAAAAATACTTCAATCTAAATGAGTCCATTGTTAAAACCTTATCAAAGAGTCAAAAACCATTTATTTGTAATTCAAACATTTAAAGCATGATTTGCCTAAATTCATTGAAACCTTTTAAATCAAAACCTTTCCTTTTGAATCCCTTTTGTTAAATTAAAATTTACAAACCAAAGTCACAAGTGAACAAAATCTTAGGACTCACTTTTCCTTTTTAAATCATATCATTTGATCAAAAGTTCCAATCTTAGTTTCAAAACCAAATCATTCAAAATAGTTCATTCTAAACCTTAAAACCGCAAAATCATAGCTAAAAACCGCAAAGGCGTCAATCGGTACTTCCGTTGCCACTAGTGCTGAACCGCAACCATCACCCATGTAGGGAGCCGCCAAGACTTCTAGTCATATCTGTTATCCATTCCGGCACGTCCACTCTGATCGTTTGTCCTTACCAGTCCGAAATCCTCGGCTACCGCCACTAGAATCTTCCCTTCCTATAGTTTACTTCCAGCAAAACACTAAGCTCTCTTAACCCTAACGGCGACTTTGTGAAAGATAGCACCAAGCTATCCTTAGGTCCAGGCAACATAATACTAAAAGCATACGCTTACCTCTTGTTAGAGGATCCGACCCCGTCGCATCACGTGCATCCAAAGTACACACACGACCTGACTGTTGATTTTGACCCTCATCTTGGCTGTTACCACGATAGCAATTTCTGGCAATATGTCCAGGTATTCCACATGCATAACATTGACCATTTCCTTTCGCCCGGCGAAGCTGGGAATTGTTGCTTCTTCTGAAGTTTTCTTGACCATGAGGATGTTGAGTGGCATGTCCATCCTTTTTGAAGATCTGGCCACTTGGTGGAAAATAACTCTCACGACCTCTGATACTTGTACCCCCGCGAGTATCTCTCGTTAAAGTCTGCTTCTTAATGCAATCCTTCACCATTCTTACCTCGTTCACCAATTCTAAGAATCCCGTAACCTCCAATGGAGCCACTACAGGCATGATATCTTCTCTCAACCCTACTTGGTACTTAATGCATTTCCAGCCTTCATAGGACTTAGGGGAACCCTGACTTATTCTCGAGAACTTACAAAGTTCCTCAAACTTACTAGTGTATTCAGCTATAGTCATGGACCCTTGCTTTAGCTGTAAGAACTCCAACTCTCTGGCCTTCTTTATTGACTCAAGAAGGTACTTTTTGTAGAAAGCTTCCTCGAATAACGCCCAGGTAATGTTCACGTTCTGTTGGTGTATTAGTTGGCGCTTTCCTTGCTACCATTGTTGAGCTTCTCCCACTAGTTGATAAGCCGCATGTTCCACGAACTGGTCATACGGTACATGTTGAGTTAGCAATGCACGCTCCACATCTTGGAACCAGTTGTTAGCTTCAGTATGGTTTGTCGAACCATTGAAAACCGGTGGGTCAGCTTTCTAAAAAGCAGCTAGAGTTCTCAGAATGCCTCTCAAGCTGTCTTCAGCACCCTCTCCATTTTCGCTTCCGTTTCCAGTCGGTTGGGCTAGCCTCTACACAATATGCAGAGTCACAGCAACATTTGCTTCCATGGTGTTTGGCAAATTCGCCATCGCTGCCATGAACTCAGCATGGTTATCAGCCGGTTGCCCATTTTTACTCTCT
Source organism: Arachis stenosperma (assembly GCF_014773155.1). Taxonomy (NCBI): domain Eukaryota; kingdom Viridiplantae; phylum Streptophyta; class Magnoliopsida; order Fabales; family Fabaceae; genus Arachis; species Arachis stenosperma. The sequence goes on from NC_080381.1 coordinate 55,675,724, forward strand.
CGTGAATGTACTTGACCTCGTCTGCGAGTGGTCATTGGGTTTCTTGTTTATTCCAAACAATCGATATCGAGGTGATCAGTCCCAATATCAAAAGCCTAGTGTTTCCATTATCCCAAACAAGCACTCACAAACAAGCATGCTAGGAAATATCAAGTAGATAACCTAATAGCATCAAAGAAGAAACACATAGAGTATGCAATGAAGCACAATCGGTCCATCCTCAGGCTCACAAGGACAAACCACTCTAATACCACTAAATGTAATGCCCTAATTAGCCTAAACTTTACCTCGCATCATAAAGCAAAGGTTAATCAGAGATTACGATAGTTCTAAGCTCATATATATAATAGATTAAAGAATTAATATTATCTAGAAGTCTGATGAAAGGTATAGCTCAAAAATAGAATTTCAAAAGAGCAAAACGTACTAACGAAACTACTAACTTAAAGCACAAAGAATAGATACAGTATAACAAAATAACATAGTATAATATTATGAGAATCTAGTCACGGATCACGGAGTTTAAGCTGGCTAGGCATATATACAGACAAATAGAAAACTGACAGTAAAAACAGCTTATACAATTTTTGTTCTCTCAATACATGCCTCTAGGCCAAAAACAAAATACGAAAGTGAGAGACGTATACAAAATAAATCAAAGGACTAAAAAAGAAGTATCTGAATCCTCTGCTTCTGTCACCAACCAAAAAACTCACCGAGGTGGGTTGCAACCTGCATCTGAAAAATACAACAGAAATATGGTATGAGAACCGGAGGTTCTCAGTATGGTAACAGTGCCCAGTGATGTAGGATATAAGACCCCAGGATGCCAAAGGCAATCCTAAGCCCCATATCCATCACAAGATTCCATCTTAAGGTATACTAAAACAATAAAATAGGGTACTCTATCTTAAGGAATTTCTATTCTAACCAAACACCACTATCCCACAGCCTTCACCAACCTATCCTCCACGCGATCCCATCGCCACCGCCTTCCGAACCTCCTTAATCCAAGTAGAAAACACAATTACATACAATGCAAGTAAAACACAAGTAGCAGCATATAAGGCAAGTAATTCAAGTAGCAATTAAACATGTTATACAAATAGACATACAATTAAAAGTTGGCAAAGCAATCAAACAGATAGAAAATGCACATGATGAATGCTTGTCCTACTGGCTGTGATATCACATTGTCGGTTCAACTGCCAACCCGACACATCTCCCAGAGATGTTACCTTTCGGAAATCATAATGGGAACCCCCGAGATATCGTGCTCGGATCACCGACCCGGATATAGTTCCGGCACACTATAGTGATTCTGAAAGGATGCGAGCAGGATACTCTTGCCTCAGACCTCACATCTCAACGTAAGCGGGATCTAACCAATATCCTTACGCTACCGGCACTACCTCGACAGGCGGGATCCAACCGCCGTCCCTGCTGGGCGCATAGCGTCTCATAATTTCAATATACAAATGATACATCAGTGGTTTTCCAAAAACACTTTCAATATCACATGGATCCTTCATCTCTTTCAGAGTCCTCGACTCATCTCAACCACTGTCAATTCAACATTTTCCTTCCTCCTTCCCACTCCATCGATCCAATCCTCAGTACAATAGAAACCTAAACCTCTGTTCGCTAATTTTTTATAATAAACATCAACTAAAACCCTTAGTCCATTTCCGATATTCCCATACTCAAAATTTAGTCCAAAAACCTTAAAATGGTATTATAGAAGCTTACAACTTTGTTGGGAAGGTGAAATAGTTAAAAACAAAGTTTAAAATTGTGAAATAGGGCGTGTGCGTTCACACAAGGGTGTGTGTGCGCACGCCCAGGAAGATTTTGAAAGTGTGCGTGGGCACGAGGATGTGCGTACACACAGGTACTAAAGTTTACAAGCCTGTTAACTCGCACATGCTGTGCGAGCGCCCCCAACAGATGACCCTTCCCGACCTGTGCGTGCGCACAGGGTTGTGCGTACCCACAGGTCATAATTTTTCATTGATGTGCACGCACACAAGCTGTGATAACGCTGCAAGCAGAGTTCCTTTTCCTGCCTGTGCATACTGATAAACCACTATTTTATGGTTTATATTGTATTTAATTGAGTGGTTTTTATCAAATTCTTGCCCACTTATTCATAGGATTTGCATGATTTTACAATTCCTTCCTAGTTTAGTTCTATGGTTGAAAACTTGCTTCCTAGAGATCTTTTAATTACGTATTTTAATTTTCCTTTATACCATTCGATGCCGTGATCCGTGTGTAAAAAAAGGGACAAAATGCCCCAAAGTAAATGGCGATAGCAATGCATATGTACTGTACTCGAAATTAGGATGCATTAATTTGTGGAAAACATGGTTAATGGATAGTTAGATGTGGTATTATGATTACATGGATTGTCTAAATTTAGGTGGAAAATTTAAGTTAATTAAGGATTCAAATTTTAGTCCACTTGGTCAAATACAATCTTACCTTGACCCTAACCCCATTACAACCCTTAAAAGACATCTTGATATGTGTATCTGTGCATTAAATTTTTGTTGATTGTTAGATGAAGAGCAAGCCTTAGCAAGCAAGATTAGTAGAGAATTGAGAGAATCGAACCTTAAACACCTGAGCGATTAGAGTGCATACACTTCTAGTGACAGTTCGATGCTCGATTCCTTGCTCCCTTCTTTCATGAGCTATTTTCTTCTTGCAAGTTATTTGTACTTTATTTTATGATTTGAATTAGTGAAATCCAGTTCATATTTGTTCTTGAAAGATTTATTTACTTTTTCACCAAGTAGGTAGAATCATTTTAGCATGTAGTTGCATTCACATTCATAGGTTGCATTGCATGAGTCTTGCTTTTCCCTACTCATTTATTTTATCTCCTTAAGCTAAGCATGAGGACATGCTAATATTTAAGTGTGGGGAGGTTGATAAACCACTATTTTATGGTTTATATTGTGTTTAATTGAGTGGTTTTTATCAAATTCTTGCCCACTTGTTCATATGATTTGCATGATTTTATAATTCCTTCCTAGTTTAGTTCCATGGTTGAAAACTTGCTTCCTAGAGATCTTTTAATTACGTATTTTAATTTTCCTTTTTACCATTTGATGCCGTGTCCGTGTGTTAAGTGTTTCAGGCTTCATAGGGCAGAAATGGCTTAGAGAATGAAGAGAAAGCTTGAAAAAAGGGAAGGAGCACAAAAAATAAAGGAGGCAACTAGCGAACAGCGACGCGCATGCATGGCTGATACGTGCGTGCGATTTGGACAAAATCACAGCGACGCGTACGCATGCTTGACGCAAATGCGTGAATTGGAGTTCACGCAAACGACGCGAGCGTGTGCCTGACGCGCACGTGTGGAGAGGAAAATCGTCAAACGACACGTACGTGTGACCGACGCGTACGCGTGACATGCGCGATCTGCAGAAAATTCAGGAAATGCTGGGGACAATTTTGGGCCACGTTTTGATCCAGTTTTTGACGCAGAAACACATAATAAAGCCAGAGAACATGTAGAGACTCAATTCATACTGAGACAGCTTTAATATACATAATTTTAGGTTTTAGATGTAGTTTTTAGAGAAAGAGGTTCGTTCCTCTCTCTTAGGATTTAGGATTAGGATTCCTCTTAAAGGATTTAGGATTTCTTCTTCTCAATTTCCAGGTTTAATGTTCTTTTTATTTATTTTTCCAAATTAATTTATGAACTTTGCCATGTTATATTTGATTTCTTTTATTAATGCAATTTGAGGTATTTCAGATTTGATTTTTCTCCTTATTTTATTTATGAATGTTTTTAATTTAATTTAGATTTATTTTCCCTTTTTGCCTTTGGTTGAGTAATTAGTAACACTTGAGTTATCAAACTTAGCTGTTGATTGAAATTGGAATTCTTTGCTGATTAATTTGTACTCCAATAACTCTAGTCTTTCTATAGGAGTTGACTAGGACTTGAGGATCAAATTAATTAGTCCGCTTGACTTTCCTTTATCTTAACTAAAGTGGGAGCAGAGTCCGATTCTCATCACACCTGATAAGGATAATTAGGATAGGACTTCAATTTCTCATACCTTGCCAAGAGATTTTCGTAATTATTAATTTATTTTTCTCGCTATTTAAATTACTTGTTCCTTATTACAAAAACCCAAAATAAAATATATCTTTTCCATAACCAATAATAAAACACACCTCCCTGCAATTCCTTGAGAAGACGACCCGAGGTTTGAATACTTCGGTTAATTATTTTTATTGGGTTTGCTTAAGTGACAAACAAAACTTTTGTACGAAAGGATTCTCTGTTGGTTTAGAAACTATACTTACAACGCGATTATATTTGTGAATTTCTTTACCGATAGAAAATCAGTTCGTCAAAAATGGCGCCGTTGCCGGGGAATTGCAAACGTGTTCCTTATTATTGGTTATTGTAAATATTTTCTTTTTGATTGTTTATTTGTTTTTATTTTTAATTTTTTTAGCTACTATGAATTCTCACCCCTTTGGCTATGAGTTTAGTTATAATCATGTTGCAGGAAGAGGAGATTATAACAGGAACATGCATCAAGGTCAAAACAATCAAATATGGAAGGAGCCACAAGGATCTGATCAACCCTTTAGGAATCAACACCCTCCAAGATACCATGGACCACGACCATTCCATAATGCATGTCAAGACAATAGATATGGTGGACCCCGTTGTAGTTACCAACAAGCCCCACCCTATGATTATGAACTACCTCCACAACATGCCTTTGAACCACCAAACTCACAAGTCCCTTTTCGCCATTCACCTCCATATGACCCTAACCCTCAACCACCATACCAACCACCTTATGAGCCATATGAACCATACATAGAACCACCCCCATTCCAATACAATTACTCTCATTAGCCACCACCTCAATATTCACCATCTCTGTGCCCTTACCAAGAAAAACCACCTTCCTACCATGAACCCTTTCTCCCAACAAATGAACCCTCCTATCCACCTCAACCTCCATTGGATACCAGCACTCTTAGAGTTATGCACCAAAATCAAACATCCATGGAGAAAGCACTTACCGATTTAAACTCTGCTATACAAGCTCTCGTCGCCCAAATTGGACCACCGAATACCTTCAACAATCAACCCTCAAGCTCTAGTGCACTTTCTTTTCAACCACAAAATGATCTCTCCATCCCATCACCACCGTCCATGGAAGAGCACCCACATCCATCAATCCAAGAGCAACATGATCCCAATGATGCTATTGACATGGAATAAGAGAGAAGGGATCATCTTCGCGAATCCATAGTTCATAAGGAGCTAGAGGAGGCACTAAAGGTGAATGTAGAAGAGACCTTTGCAGATGAAGGAGTAGTTGAAGGGAGTTGTCATATAAAAAAATCATCAAGGAGGAGTACGATTTTATACTTAAACAACTAGACAAAGCAGCAATTATTGAAAAGGAAAATATGGTTGCAGACTTAGGAGATGTTGAACCTCCATGGGAAGGTCAAGTCATAGAGCCTCCTTCCAAGGTGTTTGATGTTGATGTTGAGGAAGGTGTACAACCTCCAAGGCATATCATAGTTGAAGACTTAGAAGAGGATAGTCAAGAGATGGAGATTCAAGAAGACGAAGCACAACCTCCCATGCCCTTGGTAAGCAATGAAGAAGAGATTGAATTGGAAGAAAGCTACCAAGAGGAAAAGGTTGATATTGAAGAAGCTTGCAAAGAGGTGAAAGATGTCAAAAAAGAGAACAATGGAGTAGAGCTTGCAAGATCATTAGAAACACCTCTCCCAAAGCCATTATCGTCCAATACAACATTCAAGTGGGTAAAATTCTTATCCTTAACCTTTACCTTCCCACTTGAATATGGGTGATGACAAGTCATCTTAGCCTAGTTTTACTAGTCTTTTTCTTGTGTTTTCACTTGAATTATGCACTTTCTTGAGGCTTAAGCAAGCCAAATTAGGTAGATTTTCATGCTTCCTTTGATTGAATCAACCATGTGTGAATTAAGGCTTTTTCATGAGGTTTGATGCCATAATTGGTGCATATTAGGATAGAATGATCATCTCATGATTTCAAGCATAGCTTTGATGTGTTTGGTTGATTTATGATAGGTGAAGAAAGCTTGGAAAAGGATTGAAGTGAGAAGGAATGGCTAGAAGATAAGAGAAGACAAGGAATCAAGTGAAATTGAACCAGGAAGAATGAAGTTGGAGTTGAAGTTAGCCTCAACGTTAGCCCCCTAACTTGGAGGCTAACGTTGGAAGCTAAAAATTCCTCCCAGGGCTAGCCACGTTAGCGCCAACGTTAGCCCCCTAACTTGGAGGCTAACGTTGGCATGAAGATTTGCTCCCAGGGCTGCCAACGTTTGCGCCAACGTTAGCCCCCTAACTTGGAGGCTAACGTTGGCATGAGTACTCTCCTCCAGGGTGTGCAACGTTTGCGCCAACGTTAGCCCCCTAACTTGGAGGCTAACGTTGGCGCCTCACCAACACAAAGCAAGGCCAACGTTAGGGACAAAGTTAGCCCCCTAACGTTGGCTCCAACGTGAGATGCAGAAAGTGAGTTTTGCTGCCATGAAAAGTTGGCCTCAAAGTTAGCCCCCTAACTTTGAGGCTAACTTTAAACCCAACTTTGCAAAACTCAATCCGGTTCAATTGATTCACTTGGGTCTCTCTCTAAACTTCAAGAGCAATCAACCAAGGCCTCTTTCAACCCAATTCCACCAAGAGCAAAGGCCCAAATCAAGGCTTAAAGATCAATTGAAGAAAGTGTATAAATAGGCTAGAATTCAATTCATTCGGGGGTTCCCTTTTTAGAATTTTTCATAGAACTTTCCTTTATTTTTCAGTTATAGAGAGTGATCTTTAGTTTCTTAGTTTGGGGAAGGAGAATTCCATTCTCTTCCTTTTAGTTTTAATTGCTTTCAATTTGAATTACACTTGTCTTGGATCTTGGGTTTGAGAATTGAAGGAATTCTGTTTCAATCTCACCTTGAATCTTGTTTACTTTCACTGCAAATTGAATTTCCTTTTCTGCTACTTGCTTTCTCATTTACTTTCTTTGCAATTTACAATTTCCTTGCTATTGTTCTTGTTGGATCTAGGAAGGCATTGAGATCTAGACTCAGTTTTCTAGTCTCTGGGACCTGAGATCCGAATTTACCATTTCAATTTTCTATTTCTTGCAATTATTGTTCATTTACTTTTCTGTTTGAATCTGATTCAACCCCAATTCCCATTTACTTTCTGTTTGAGGCAATTTAACTTTTCTTGGTTTAATTCCTGCAAATCTAAGTCCCAATCCCCTTTACATTTCAAGCCATTTACATTTCTTGTCATTTAAGATTCTTGCAATTTACATTTCTTGCAATCTAAGTTTTTGCCATTTAATTTCTTGTTCCTTAAGATTCAGCACTTTAATCTCTTGTTCTCTTTACTTTCAATGCAATTTAAATTCTGCAACTCAATCAACCAAATCTTGATTCGCTTGACTAATTCAACCACTAAATTAAAATTGCTCAATCCTTCAATCCCTGTGGGATCGACCTCACACCCGTGAGTTTTATTACTTGATACGACCCGGTGCACTTGCCGGTTAGATTGGTGTGTTTTTGGGAGAGATTCTTGTCTCCAACCAAAAAATTCCCATCAAGTTTTTGGCGCCGTTGCCGGGGATTGATTAGATTGACAATGATTAAGTGAGGTGGTTATTTAGATCAAGCATTTTTTTCTGTTTCTTTTATTTCTAACTTGCACACTAACTGTTTGAGACTTTGTCTCTACTAACTCTCACTGCACTCAAGCTACAAAATGTTCTGTGTATCTTTGCTGTTTTGGTTGTATGGCATAAACCAGGAGAAAGTTCTCTACCTCTGGAATTTCTGAAGAAGAGCACCAAGAAATGGAGGAGACTGGAAGGAAGTTCATAGTAAGAGGAGAAAAGCTAAGGCACTATGATTTTCAGCCTCCATGATCAAAGAACAAGATGTCAAGCTAGTGACAATAAAGAAGCGCTTGTTGGGAGGCAACCCAACCGGAGGTAACCATCTTTTCATATCTATCTCAATAAAAAAGGGTTAATTAGTTTTATCTATATTGCAAGAAGCTAAGTTTGGTGTTGCACACCAAAACAATCTAAGGGAGAATGAAGGATTTTAAGTTTGGTGTTCCACCAAAATTCCATCATACAATATATTCTCACCTTCTGCATAATGCTAGCTTCAAGCATTTAGACAAACTAATTAACTATTCTGCTATTTTCAGTTTTATTGCTTTTGAAAAAAAAAAAAAGAAAGAAGAAAGAATTTCACACATGGTTAATTTGATGCATTGGCAAGGTACTAAGTTTGGTGTTCCCACACCAAAGTAAGTTCAAAAAGCCTACAAATAGATCATGCAGACTAACCATTGTTTTTAAGTGCTTGGGGAACAAGCAACTTTTAATATCATTGCAGAATGTCATACAAGCCTTTGGAGGGATTTATCATCATCAATCAAAGAAGCAAAAGATGAACATAAAGGCTAGCATTAATGATGATGAGAAGGAAAGCAAGTGAACTCCAACAGGTTGTATTGTTAAGTGATTGTTTTACATCAATTGTTGCTGTGATTGAAAGTTAGATTGTATCCTTAATTGCCCTGTTTGTCTGCATCATATAGTTTTCTTTTTATGTTCCTGCCTGCCTGCATAGCATAATCTTCCTTTATAATTCAATAAGCAAGATGGCTGATCATTCACAACATTCTTATCTTCAAAACTTGTTTGCACTCAATTTTCAAGAATGCATCACATGAAAGTTCTTTGAAAAGAAGGATTGAGGGATTAAAAATAATTTTGAGGAAAGCAAAAGATTAGGAAAAGTGGTGGTTCTATTTGTATGATTATGTATTGAGGTTGCATGCTTGTGAAAACCTGCATGGGAGCTCATAGGCAGGATATGAAGTTCAAAGAAGTATTGTGGAGATTCTCAAAAATCAATTGATCCGAGAAGCAGCAACCAAAAAGAAAAGAAAAGAAAATACAAAAACAAAAAGAACATGGCCCAAGGCTCTGAGCATCAATTACTAGGCAGAAAAAGAAAGAAAGAAACAAAAACTCAAAGAGTTGCTATCCTAGTAAATGCTTGTGGTTGAAGTGTGTCAAGGAAAGAGGCTTGAGCAAGTAAATCCTGAGGGGTGCTTTAACACCTAATACCTTAAAACCAACTGGTTTAGGAGTATTGATTGAAAGCTTATCTAAAGAGCCGCCTTGAGACATGACACTTAGAGTCGAGGTCAAAGCACAGAAACTATAAGCTGCTTCAAGGTGATTACATATAAAGAGATCTCCATGATACCATTTGGATGAAAATCCTAAAGACCTACGACTCCTAATATGTAAGGACTAGTGAGCACTGAAACCCTTGCTTGAGCATACAATTTAGAGTTCACCCCACTGTTACTTAATCACTTCTCTCACTGTACTTTACAAGTGTTCCTCAGTCCATCTTAATTGAAAGAACCTTTGAGCATAATTCATTTCTTGCTTGGGGACAAGCAAGCTTTAAGTTTGGTGTTGTGATGACAAGTCATCTTAGCCTAGTTTTACTAGTCTTTTTCTTGTGTTTTCACTTGAATTATGCACTTTCTTGAGGCTTAAGCAAGCCAAATTAGGTAGATTTTCATGCTTCCTTTGATTGAATCAACCATGTGTGAATTAAGGCTTTTTCATGAGGTTTGATGCCATAATTGGTGCATATTAGGATAGAATGATCATCTCATGATTTCAAGCATAGCTTTGATGTGTTTGGTTGATCTATGATAGGTGAAGAAAGCTTGGAAAAGGATTGAAGTGAGAAGGAATGGCTAGAAGATAAGAGAAGACAAGGAATCAAGTGAAATTGAACCAGGAAGAATGAAGTTGGAGTTGAAGTTAGCCTCAACGTTAGCCCCCTAACTTGGAGGCTAACGTTGGAAGCTAAAAATTCCTCCCAGGGCTAGCCACGTTAGCGCCAACGTTAGCCCCTAACTTGGAGGCTAACGTTGGCATGAAGATTTGCTCCCAGGGCTGCCAACGTTTGCGCCAACGTTAGCCCCTAACTTGGAGGCTAACGTTGGCATGAGTACTCTCCTCCAGGGTGTGCAACGTTTGCGCCAACGTTAGCCCCCTAACTTGGAGGCTAACGTTGGCGCCTCACCAACACAAAGCAAGGCCAACGTTAGGGACAAAGTTAGCCCCCTAACGTTGGCTCCAACGTGAGATGCAGAAAGTGAGTTTTGCTGCCATGAAAAGTTGGCCTCAAAGTTAGCCCCTAACTTTGAGGCTAACTTTAAACCCAACTTTGCAAAACTCAATCCGGTTCAATTGATTCACTTGGGTCTCTCTCTAAACTTCAAGAGCAATCAACCAAGGCCTCTTTCAACCCAATTCCACCAAGAGCAAAGGCCCAAATCAAGGCTTAAAGATCAATTGAAGAAAGTGTATAAATAGGCTAGAATTCAATTCATTCGGGGGTTCCCTTTTTAGAATTTTTCATAGAACTTTCCTTTATTTTTCAGTTACAGAGAGTGATCTTTAGTTTCTTAGTTTGGGGAAGGAGAATTCCATTCTCTTCCTTTTAGTTTTAATTGCTTTCAATTTGAATTACACTTGTCTTGGATCTTGGGTTTGAGAATTGAAGGAATTCTGTTTCAATCTCACCTTGGATCTTGTTTACTTTCACTGCAAATTGAATTTCCTTTTCTGCTACTTGCTTTCTCATTTACTTTCTTTGCAATTTACAATTTCCTTGCTATTGTTCTTGTTGGATCTAGGAAGGCATTGAGATCTAGACTCAGTTTTCTAGTCTCTGGGACCTGAGATCCGAATTTACCATTTCAATTTTCTATTTCTTGCAATTATTGTTCATTTACTTTTCTGTTTGAATCTGATTCAACCCCAATTCCCATTTACTTTCTGTTTGAGGCAATTTAACTTTTCTTGGTTTAATTCCTGCAAATCTAAGTCCCAATCCCCTTTACATTTCAAGCCATTTACATTTTTTGTCATTTAAGATTCTTGCAATTTACATTTCTTGCAATCTAAGTTTCTGCCATTTAATTTCTTGTTCCTTAAGATTCAGCACTTTAATCTCTTGTTCTCTTTACTTTCAATGCAATTTAAATTCTGCAACTCAATCAACCAAATCTTGATTTGCTTGACTAATTCAACCACTAAATTAAAATTGCTCAATCCTTCAATCCCTGTGGGATCGACCTCACACCCGTGAGTTTTATTACTTGATACGACCCGGTGCACTTGCCGGTTAGATTGGTGTGTTTTTGGGAGAGATTCTTGTCTCCAACCAAAAAATTCCCATCAATGGGATTCTAGAGATGGATGGTCAACTTAGAGCTCTTTGTGGCATTAAGAGCAAGAGGAAGATGGTTAGTGGTTGGAGTTGTCAAGCAAGGTTCAACATGGTTGTATGCTCCAATTTGAAATGCAAGGTTTGGTGTAAAGCTCAATTGTATAGATCAAGGAAGCTGCTTGGATGCCTTAGTAAAAATTTCAATTGCGTGCCACCCGGATGGAATCATGATAATCAACAAGAAGACGGGTATAAAAGTAAGATCTGGGACCCCGAAATTCATTCTGGCAATCAACACTCTTGGGGTCTAGTCATCTGCTTTAACTTGCTTGAAGGCTTTATGTGCCTAGTTTGGGATCCCAGAGGATATTGGAATTACAAACATTGGTGGAGATTCCTGGATGAGTTCAAGCATAAGACACCATAACAAAGGACTCCCCAAATGTCCAACTTAAGGACTTTAACTAAAAGTGCTAGGTGGGAGACAACCCACCATGGTATAATCATTCCTTTGTTTATTTTATTTTTATTTTATTAGTGTCATTCATAATGTTTGCATTAGCATCTGCATACTGCATTCTGCATTTTGCATATATACCAGAAAAAAAATGCGTCCAACGCGGGCGCATGAACCACGCACACGCGTCACATGCGACACTAAACCTTACAGAGAGTTGCGCGGGAGCGTGGCTGGAGGCATGCCTCAGGCACAAACATGCCCACGCGAACGCGTCCCTGACGTGTCCGTGTCAATTGCAAAATCAGCCTTCCACGCGTACGCGTCACCCACGCATACGCGTGACCCTACAAATCGGCGTAAAAAGGTGTTAGGTCGAAAGTTGTGCTGGCCTGGTGCGGGCACTGTGCCCAAGGCACAAAATCACCCACGCGTATGCGTCACTGACGTGTGTGCGCCATTTTTAAATTTTGACCACCCACGCGTACGCGTGGGCGACGCTTACGCGTCACATGGTTAATGCGGTTTTCACGCGCACGCGTGCCCTGCGCGCGCGCGTCGCGCCTTGTTTTTAAATTCTTACTTCTTTCTTCTCTCCTTTCCTCCTCCTTTCTTACTTTCTTCTTCTTCATCCCTTAAACTCATCACTCTTCACTTCCATTCTATTTTATTTAATTTATTTGCATACTTTCATTCATTGCATTTTAATTTTGTGCATATTTTTATTTTTTAAAATTTATTATTTTTCCGTTGGCGTTAAATTTTCTTATTCAACTATTATATCTTTTCTGGTATTATTTTGGTGCTTAGTGACTTGTTTGCCATTGTTAGGTAATATTATTTAAGTCAATGCTCATCTTTTATGATACTTGTATTACTTTTGCATTGACATGAGCTTATACTATCTTGCATTACCCACACTCTTAGCCCCTTTGTTGCAATTCTTGCACTATTGATATGCCATGTACTTCTATTGTTTTCTCACTTGCATGTCGTAGCTACCATGTAATTGAGACCCTTATTATTTGGCATTAAACACCCATACTTTATTTGTTTTCTTATCTTTATTTCTGGGTTACTTTTCTTTCCTTTCATCTTCTTTCAGGATGGCCACCGAAGAAAGGAAAGGAAGAACTTCTATATGGGACAACCGACAAGTCCATCTGCACAATCTTTGGAGAAAAGCATCAGTTGGAGCCACCCGTCCACTTGCACGTCTCAGCATGCACCGAGGACACTACAATCTTTAAGTGTGGGGAGGTCGATACCGACTTCCGTGGGTTAGTTACTTCCTTCTCAACACCAATGTTTAATTTTCTTTGTTAAATTAGTTGTTGCATTTGCATGTTTGATTTCATGTTTGTTTGATTTTGTGCATATTTTACCACTTGGTTGCAGTAATATTTTCTTTTTCAAGAAACTTTTTATAGCATTTCACTAATTTGAATTAAACTTTTTGAAAAACTTGTTTGAAGAAATTTTATTTTGGAACATGGTTTTAGAGCTCGAACACACAAAACCAGTGAGATTTTGAGCCTAATTGATTGGTTGCATCTTATCAACCAATATTTTATTTTTTTGGTGTGTGTTGTTCTCTCTAAAATTGTGATCTTTGTCTTTCTTGATTCTATATTTTCATTGTTTAATGTATGAATACACTTATATGATTGATGCCTTATTTCACTGAGCTTACATACCCATATGGCCTTACCCTTCATTATCCCTTGCAACCCAATTTTGAGCCTATTTTACCCCTTTGTCCTTTACTTTAGCTCATCACTAACTCTAAGCGGAAAACAATAATGTCCTTAATTTGAATCCTTGGTTAGCTTAGACTAGTGAGAGTGCTCATGAATTAAGTGTGGGGAAAAGTGGGTTTGAAAACGTCTGGTTTAAGAATTAGGTGTTGTATATCTTTATGAAAATGTGAAAGAAATGTTTAGGACATGTTCATGCATTCAATAATTTAATCATATGCATTGAGAAAATTAGAAAAAAATAAAAAAAATAAAAAAAATAAAAAAAGAGAAGAAAAAGAGAAAAAGAAAAGAAAAAAGAGTAAAGAATAAAAAGGGGACAAAATGCCCCAAAGTAAATGGCGATAGCAATGTATATGTACTGTACTCAAAATCAGGATGCATGAATATGTGGAAAACATGGTTAATGGATAGTTAGATGTGGTATTATGATTACATGGATTGTCTAAAGTTAGGTGGAAAGTTTAAGTTAATTAAGGATTCAAATTTTAGTCCACTTGGCCAAATACAATCCTACCTTGACCCTAACCCCATTACAATCCTTAAAAGATCTCTTGATATGTGTATCTGTACATTAAATTTTTGTTGATTGTTAGATAAAGAGCAAGCCTTAGAAAGCAAAATTAGTAGAGAATTGAGAGAATTGAACCTTAAACACCTGAGCGATTAGAGTGCATACACTTCTAGTCACGGTTCGATGCTCGATTCCTTGCTCCCTGCTTTCATGAGCTATTTTCTTCTTGTAAGTTATTTATACTTTATTTTGTGATTTGAATTAGTGAAATCCAGTTCATATTTGTTCTTGAAAGATTTATTTACTTTTTCACCAAGTAGGTAGAATCATTTTAGCATGTAGTTGCATTCACATTCATAGGTTGCATTGCATGAGTCTTGCTTTTCTCTACTCATTTATTTTATCTCCTTAAGCTAAGCATGAGGACATGCTAATGTTTAAGTGTGATAAACTACTATTTTATGGTTTATATTGTGTTTAATTGAGTGGTTTTTTTTATCAAATTCTTGCCCACTTATTCATATGATTTGCATGATTTTACAATTCTTTCCTAGTTTAGTTCTATAGTTGAAAACTTGCTTCCTAGAGATCTTTTAATTACGCATTTTAATTCTCCTTTATACCATTCGATGCTGTGATCCGTGTGTTAAGTGTTTCAGGCTTCATAGGGCAGGAATGGCTTAGAGAATGGAGAGGAAGCTTGCAAAAAGGGAAGGAGCACAAGAAATAAAGGAGACAACCAGCGAACAGCGACGCTCACGCATGGCTATCGCGTGCGCACGATTTGGACAAAATCACAGTGACGCGTACGCATGCTTGACGCGTACGTGTAGATTGGAGTTCGCGCAAACGACACGAGTGCGTGCCTGACGCACACGCGTGGAGAGGAAAATCGTCAAACGACGCGTACGTGTAACCGACGCGTACGCGTGACATGCGCAATCTGCAAAAAATTCAGGAAATGCTTGGGACGATTTTGGGTCGCGTTTTGACCCAGTTTTCGACCCATAAACACAGAATAAAGTCAGGGAACATGTAGAGACTCAATTCATACTGAGACAGCTTTAATGTTCCTTTTATTTATTTTTCCAAATTAATTTATGAACTTTGCCATGTTGGATTTGATTTCTTTTATTAATGCAATTTGAGGTATTTCAGATTTGATTTTTCTCCTTATTTTATTTATGAATTCTTTTAATTTAATTTAGATTTATTTTCCCCTTTTGGCTTTGGTTGAGTAATTAGTAACACTTGAGTTATCAAACTGAGCTGTTGATTGAAATTGGAATTCTTTGCTGATTAATTTGTACTCCAATAACTCTAGTCTTTCCATAGGAGTTGACTAGGACTTGAGGATCAAATTAATTAGTCCGCTTGACTTTTCTTTATTTAGTAAGGGCTAACTAAAGTGGGAGCAGAGTCCAATTCTCATCACACCTGATAAGGATAACTAGGATAGGACTTCAATTTCTCATACCTTGCTAAGAGATTTTCGTAATTATTAATTTATTTTTCTCGCTATTTAAATTACTTGTTCCTTATTTCAAAAACCCAAAATAAAATATGTCTTTTTCCATAACCGATAATAAAATACACCTCCCTGAAATTTCTTGAAAAGACACCAGAGGTTTGAATACTTAAGTTAATTAATTTTATTGGGTTTGCTTAAGTGACAAACAAAACTTTTGTACGAAAGGATTCTCTATTGGTTTAGAAACTATACTTACAACGCGATTATATTTGTGAATTTCTTTACCGATAGAAAATCAGTTCGTCACATACGCACCTATCTGTGCATCCGCACAGAATAAGCTTTTCGCAGGGCTGTGCATTCACACAAAGCTATGCGTTCGCACATATCAGAAATCCTGAAATTCTGCAACAGATTTTTAACACCAACTTTGAATGATCATAACTTTCTCTACAAAATTCCAAATTTTACAAACTTTATATCGAATTAAAACATTTTCAATGACCTTTAATTTCAAAAAATTTTCAACCAATTTTGAAAAATGAGGCATAAGTTATAATCAGACAAATTTCATTAAAAATCAACTTTTACCCAAAGTTCTCAATTTACCAATGCTCCCAATTCTCATATCCCAAACCAATCAAAACCATACCAAACTCCCCTCTACAGCACAATCTACCCTCTTAGTTTACTCGTCACAATTAATACCAATCTTTCCATCCAATTTCATCATTTTCATCCTCAATAATCAAGTATATATATAACACTCCAAACACATATCCACCAATCATCATTTTATCACTAACTACCTTCATCATCAACTCAACCAAGCTTCATATTATTAGCCAACAATATTCATTCATCCAAAACCGTCATATCTCAACATCATCATTTAACATCAACAACAATATCAATTCATGGTACATCATAAACCAACCAATCATCAACAACATATCAATTTTCAAACCTATCCTATGGGTCACTAGCCTAAGTGTCCATGAATATTATATACTACATAGAGAAAACCGAAACCATACCTTGGCTGATCTCCAATATGCACCAAAATCCCAAATTGTGCCCAAGATAAGCTTTCAAGCACAATCTAAGCCACCAAAGATCTCCAACAAGCATCAACAATCATCAACAAGCTCCAAACATCACCATAAACAAGCTATATGTACATAAATCATCACAAATCAACCTAGGGCTCATTATAAATTGAAATTTCACAAGAGTTTCAATGCCTCTTACCTTGCCCAACAGTTTTAGAAGCCAAAACCAACATCAATCAAAGGCTAGAGTGCACCTAAACACCCAAAAATTACGAAACCTCACTTTGCCAAAACCCTAAAAACTCAAAACTTTGAGGAGAAGAATAGAAACAATTTCGTGGTTACCTCTCCAGTTTCTTGTATGGCTTTTGTAGAGCTCTTCACAAGAAATGCTTAGCCATAAACGGTGCGGCGATCGGAGCTCTGTAGCTCAAGATATGAGCTTGTGAAGATTGAAGTGAATAGTGTTCAAGGGTTTCTCCTCTTCTCCTTCTCTTTCAGCTGAGTGTGTGTGTTATGAGTGTGTTGTGGGTGTTTGGGTTCATTAATGAACCCTTATATATGTTGGGCATGGGTCCAACTCGAGCTCGATCCAACCCGTTAGCGTTTTTAGTCTGTTTGGCCCAACTTTAGGCCAAACCTTTAACACTAACGCCCAGTTTTCCATCTCTAATATTTTTCTAAGATTTTCGGCTATTTTCACTGTTTCTCGCACAACACCGAAAAGACTTGAACCAGTTCAACTGGTTCGACTGTCGGTTTGTGGTTTTCACGGTTTTTCGTAGAAAACATATTTTCTAACTCAGAAAGACCTACTGAGTCCAAAAATCATATTTAAATCCCCAAATTCTCATCCTAACTTTCTGGAATTTAATTTGGGCAGTTAAATGATTTTATCCATAAAAAACCCAGTTCTTACAATCTATCTTACAATATTAAAAGCAAAGGCAAGCATTCTTTATGTAATAATTTGTTAAAGGAACTTACTTGCAAAGTGAGATGTCTCTGTAGATGGCATTTAATTTACAAGAAATATACCAACCACTAATTATGTGATTCTAGTAAGTATATCTACATTCTCTTTTACCCAACCAACTATTTTATTGTTAAATATACTTTTTAGAATGCAAGTTTTGGAGTTGAATTAGGCTAATGCAGCAATGTAGGTGTGTAATATAGGGTGTTGCAATCCACCTTCTAGTTAGAGTACACTTTGTTTACTTTATAAATATGACATTAACCTCTCATAACTCATATGTTTCTAACTAACTGCCTAGAGGATGTTATCAGTATAATGATCTATAAAATGATTATATCTATTATTTCTCTGAATGGTTCCAAGTTGTCACATTGTTTAATAGACAAGTTGTTCAGTACTGGAAATTTTATTTCTTTAGTTCAAGGATAGAAACTCTTGAATTTTTGATAGTCTAAAAAATTTGATGGTTGCCAGTTTTGAAAAGTAAAAAATTTGTTCACCACTGTTGTTAGAATTTTCTTCCTTGATGGCTACAATTTCCATCAATCGAGAGCAATTCAAGACCACAAGCTCTTTAAGATTTTTTTTCAAGTGTTTTGGCGATAGGAATAGAAAATATGTTTTCCAACCTTTTTTTAATTTTGAACCCATATCTTATGCAAATTGTTTAACATAAGAACCCACTTTACTCCCACACAACGTAGATTATTGATAAACCACTATTTTATGGTTTATCTTGTGTTTAATTGAGTGGTTTTATTAAGTCTTTAACCACTTATTCATATGAACTGCATGATTTTACAATCCCCTCCTAAGTTTGTTCTATGGTTGAAAACTTGCTTCCTATAGATCTTTAATTTGTATATTTCAATTCTTCTTTATACCATTCGATACTGTGATCTGTGTGTTAAGTGTTTCAGGCTTCACAGGGCAGGAATGGCTTAGAGAATGGAGAGGAAGCTTGCAAAAATAGAAGGAACACAAGAAACTAAGGAGATAACCAGCAAGCATGACGCGATCGCGTGGCTCACGCGAGCGCGCGGAATGGAGAAAATCGCAGCGACGCGTGCGCGTGCCTGACGCGTACGCGTGACTTGCGCGATCTGCAGAAATAACAGAAAATGCTGGGGGTGATTTTGGGCCGAGCTTTGACCCAGTTTTTGGCCCAGGAATACAGAATAAAGCCAGGAAATGTGCAGAGACTCAAGACACATCAGCACACATTCTCATTAGGATAGTTTTAGGATTTTAGATCTGAATCTAGAGAGGAACTACTCTTCCTCTAGGTTCTCTTTACATTTATAGTTTATTAGTTATATGCTTTTTGCCTCAGATATTGAAGAGTCATCACCTCCGTTGAAGATACTATTCTAGTTTGTTTCCTTACTTGCTCTTTTATTTATTGCATATTTTTAATTCTTGTTTAAAGTGGTAAATGGATTATTTTCATGGATTGTTGACACAGAGGATTACTTTTATTTTTAATTAACTTTGAAGTCTCTATTTTATTTAATTTATTATGTCTTCTTCTTATATTTTTCTGAGTATTATATTCATGTCAATGGAGTAGATTTCCTACTTGACATGGGGGTTGATTAAAAGGAGACACTTGAGTTGGAAGGCTTAAGTGAAGATTAAACAGGAAGTTGTTGGCGAGTTCTGCATTTACTAACGCTTGACCTTCCCAAGGGAGAAGACTAGGATTTGCGAATAAGAGTTAGCTCAATCACTTGACTTTCCTTTATCTAGTAAGGGTTAACTAAGTGAAAACAACAACCTTTTTGATACTACACCTAAGAGATCCCAACAAGGATAGAACTTCCAATTGATCATTCCGGCAGTCAAGGCCTTTTTATTTAGAATATTAATAATCATTCTTAGTTTTTATTTCTTTAATTTACAACTATTTAATTGCTCATTATCCAACTCAACTCTCTTGAAAACCCCTAATTAATAAATTAGCATTCTCTCTGCAACTCGTTGGGAGATGACCTGGGACTCATACTCCAGTATTTTATTTCTAAAATTTTGTGACAACTCTTTTAAATTGATACGCGGAATCTTCATTGGTTAAGAGCTATACTTACAACACTGTTTTCTCTATAAACTCTTGATTGGTGATTTTTTGCCACATCAATTTTTGGCGCCGTTGCCGGCGAGTTGCAACAGTGTGCTAATTTGTTGGTTGGATTTTTATTTTATTTGCATTTTATTTTATTTTATTTTATTACCATGAGCTGTATGTCTCTTTCATTGAATGACGCGTTCAGTACCTGATCCGAGTCTACCCGTATTTAATCCTGAAATTGAAAGAATTATCTCACATATAAGGCGGGCTCACCGTTGGTTAGTCCTTTCTAAGGACTAATTTGAAACGTCATTTAAGGAAGAAACATGCTCTCTTTCTACTGATTTAGTTGATTTGAGCACAGAGGACGTGGTAGCTCCCAAGAGGATTACTTTTCAAGAGGCAGGAGCTCCAAATTTTACATTACCACCTTTCCAAGCACATAATCCAAATCTGGGTGTAGATATTGAAATAAAAACTGCACTAATTAATCTGTTGCCAAAGTTTCACGGCTTACCTGCTCAAGAGCCTCTCAAGCACCTCAGAGATTTTCAGACAGCCTGTTCTACTGTTAGGCATAATGGTGCGATTGAGACTTCTATTTTGCTAGCCGCTTTTCCGTTTTCTCTTGAGAAAAAAGCGAGGGAGTGGTACTACACTCAACCGGAAGCAGTTGTTACTAACTGGGATATGCTCAGGAGAGAATTCCTAGAAAAATACTTTCCAGCTGAAGTTACTGATAGACTAAGGAAAGAGATTTCAATGATCATCCAGGGCGAATCCGAGACTCTCTACGAGTACTCGGAGCGCTTCACTAATCTCCTAGACCCATGCCCCCACCACATAATTGACAAGTTGGTGTTGATCAGCTACTTCACACAAGGCATGAAGCCTCAGGATAAGACTACATTAGATTGTGCAAGCAATGGTTCTCTGAAAAAGTACAAGACCACAGATGAAGCATGGCAACTGATCGACGACTTGGCTGAGTATGCTCGAACTCACAAGTGCAACAGGAATAACCACCCCAAGGCCGTGGCAGAGGTTTCCTCTAGCAACGAGAATACTGCTCTCACACAATCACTATGTGAGATGACCAACCTACTGAAGCAGATACATCTGGGCCAACAACAGTCTCAACTTCCTTCACCATAACCTAGTCAACAACTGGTTCCTCAGAGAGTATGTGGAATATGTGCTAATTATAGTCATTACATTGATGAATGTCCACAAATCCAACATGAGGACAAAACCTTGGCAGCTACTCACAATCTTTATGACTGCCCGAATCAAGGATACTATCAATAAGGTAGCAACTATAACCAGGGTGGAAACTTTAACCAAGTTTGGCAGGACAACTCCAACCAGGGTTGGAGAGATAATTCCAACCAGGAATGGAGGGACAACTATAATAGAGGAGACAGAGACAATAATAAAAATCAGAGGTGGAATAATAACAACAGACAGCAGAATCAGAACTATCCTTACAGAGCACCTCACCAAAGACAGTCCCAAGCACCACAAAACAATCAACAGCAGACCCCTCAGATTACTTACCCCCCTTCCTCTTCCAATGACGAGTTGCTACACTCTATTGATCAAAGGTAGAAGACAATGGAGAACAACCTCACTTCTACCTTGAACGGTCTGAACTCTACCTTGCAAGCAATTATATCACAGATTGGATCACCAAATAACTCCAACAACTAGCCTTCAAACTCCAGTGGAATTCCCTCTCAACCTTTACCCAACCCCAAGTGGGATATCAATGCCATCACTTTGAGATCCGGAACTACACTGCAAGAGAGGAATTCGGAGGAGCCAAGCTCACTAGAACACACCCTAATAGAGGACATGGTTGAAGTGGAGGAAGTTGAAGAAGAAGATGAAGTGCAAAACTTGGTCGAAGAAGAAATACCTTACCCCGGAAATGAAACACCAAAGGAAGCAGAAGCTGCAAATGATGCCATTCCTATCCCATTTCCACACCTTACACGGAAATCTAAAAAGCAGATGGAACTTGATCCCAAAATGGTAGAAATTTTCAAAAAGGTTGAGGTAACTGTTCCCCCTTTTTTATGTTATTCAACAAGTACCTAAATATGCAAAGTTTCTGAAAGATTTATGCATACACAAAGATAAAATTTATGAATTAGAAACTATTCCTTTAGGTAGTTCTATATCTGCTTTAATGAGAGGTATACCTGAAAAATGTAGTGATCCAGGTCCATGCATGGTTTACTGTACCATTGGAGGTGTATTATTTTCTGACTGCATGTGTGATTTAAGAGCGTTTGTTAGTATAATGCCATTGTCTATATATGATGCTTTGAGGCTCTCTCCCTTAAAAAGGTTGGCAGCTCGTTTTGTGTTAGCAGATAAAAGCATTATTACAATAGTTGGAATTGCTGAAGATGTATTAGTGAGCATTAAGGGGCTCACATTTCCCATCGACTTCTATATCCTAAAAATGCCCCCTAATAACTTAGGAAGACCGTCATCAATCCTGCTTGGAAGACCATTCCTGAAGACTTCAAAGTTCAAGCTGGATGCATTCTCAGGAACTTACTCCTTTGAGATAGATGGCAGAACAGTGAGTTTCAGTTTGAATGATAAGCACCCTTCGGAAGACCATTCTATCTTCCAGTGCGACGTCATTGATGAATCTGTAGCTGAAGTTCACCAAGAAGAAGTAGAAGAGAAGCACTTGGAGCAAGGTCCAAGTGTGGGGACACCCTCTGAAGATAATGAGGACGCTTTGCCATTCTAAATAACCCCGGATAATCTAGACCTAGCCATGAGCAGAGATCGGAATTGAAGCCCCTCCCTCCACACCTCAAGTATGCTTACCTTGAGGATAATCAGAAGTTCCCAGTTATCATTGCAAGGGAACTCACTTCCCAACAGGAGGAGCAGCTGCTCAGTGTGCTGAGACAAAACAAGAAAGCAATTGGGTGGAGCTTGGCGGATATAGTAGGGATCAGCCCTCAAGTTTGTGAGCACAAAATATTCTTAGAAGAGGGATCAAACCTTGTCCGTCAACCCCAAAGAAGACTGAATCTCACCATCTTAGAGTTTGTCAAGAAAGAAGTAACCAGGCTACTTGAAGCAGACATCATCTACCCCATTTCAGATAGCGAATGGGTCAGTCCTGTACAAGTGGTGCCCAAGAAGTCTGGGGTCACAACAATAAAGAATGAGTATGGAGAGCTCCTGACAACTAGAGTGCAAAATTCATGGAGAGTTTGTATTGATTACAGGCGTCTCAACCAAGCCACTTGTAAGGATCACTATCCCCTGCCATTTATTGATCAAATGCTTGATCGCTTGTCAGGTAAATCCAATTACTACTTTTTAGATGGTTATACAGGCTATTTTCAAATTCATATAGCTCTTGAGGATCAGGAAAAGACTACTTTTACATGTCCATTTGGGACTCATGCTTACAAGAGAATGCTTTTTGGCTTGTGCAATACACCAGCTACTTTCCAAAGGTGCATGATGAGTCTTTTCTCTGATCTTTTTGAGAATTGTGTGGAGGTTTTTATGGATGATTTTAGCGGATATGGTGATTCTTTTAGCCTTTGCTTGGATAGTTTATCTAGAGTATTAGACATGTGTGTTAGTTCAAACCTTATATTGAATTTTGAAAAGTGTCATTTTATGGTGAAACAAGGGATTGTTCTAGGACATGTTGTCTCTCATCTGGTATTTTTGTAGACCAAACAAAGGTAGATGTCATTTCTAGTTTGCTTTATCCCTCCTCTGTGAGGGAAGTCCGTTCGTTCCTTGGCCATGCAGGTTTCTATAGGAGATTTATTAAGGACTTCAGTAAGGTAGCTTTACCTTTATCCAGACTACTGCAGAAAGATATTGAGTTTGAGTTCAGCGAGGATTGCATGCAAGCATTTGATAAACTGAAGATCGCCCTGACTCAAGCTCCAATTGTGAGAGGACCAGACTGGAGCCAGCATTTTGAGATTATGTGTGATGCCTCCAACCATGCAGTAGGAGCGGCACTGGCTCAGCGCGAAGGTAAGGATCATTTCGTAATAGCTTATGTGTCTAAGACCTTAGACGCTGCTCAGTCTAATTACACTACTACTGAAAAGGAGCTTCTTGCTATTGTTTTTGCTCTAAATAAATTCCGAGCCTATTTACTTGGTACTAAGGTAGTAGTGTACTCAGACCATGCAGCTCTAAAATATTTATTAGCTAAAAAAGAGTCCAAACCAAGGTTGATACAATGGATACTGTTGCTGCAAGAATTTGACTTAGAAATTAAGGATAGGAGTGGTAACCAGAATTTAGTGGCAGACCACTTGAGTCACCTTGAGCACATTAAGGATGACTCCACTCCTATTAATGATGCTTTTCCATTTGATAGCTTGCATGCAGTATCTGAAGTAGCTCCTTGGTATGTACCTGTAGCTAATTATCTAGTTAGCCATACTTTCCCTCTCAATTTTACTAAGCATCAAAGAGACAAGCTAAAAAGCGAGTCCAAATATTATATATGGGATGATCCATATTTATGGAGGTGTGGTGCTGACCAGGTAATTAGAAGGTGTGTACCCCAATCAGAATTCCAATCCATTTTAGAGGCCTGCCACTCTTCTGAGAGTGGAGGACATTTTGGCCCTCAAAGGACAGCTAGAAAAATTTTAGACTATGGATTCTGGTGGCCTACTCTTTTTAAAGGTGCTGCTATCTTTTGTAAATCTTGTTCCCCATGCCAAAGGTTTGGTAATATATCCAAGAGGGATGAGATACCTCAACAGATTATGCTTTTCTGTGAAATTTTTGATGTTTGGGGTATTGACTTCATGGGTCCATTTCCAAACCCTAATGGTTACCTTTACATACTGTTAGCTGTAGATTATGTTTCTAAATGGGTGGAAGCAATTCTTACCCGTACTGATGATACTAACACTATTGTTTCCTTTGTTAGAAACCATATTATCTGTCGCTTTGGATCACCACGAGCAATCGTGAGTGACCAAGGCACTCACTTTTGTAACAGGAGACTAACAGGATTACTGAAGAAGCATGAAATTGTTCACAAAGTAGCAACAGCTTATCATTCCCAGACCAATGGACAAGCAGAGGTATCTAACAGAGAGATTAAACGCATTCTGGAAAAGATAGTAAAGCCTCATAGGAAAGACTGGAGTGCCAAGTTACAAGATGCGCTCTGGGCATATCGAACAGCGTACAAGACACCTATTGGGATGAGCCCCTTTCGCTTAGTGTACGGTAAGGCTTGCCACCTTCCAGTAGAAATGAAACACAAGGCCTTCTGGCTGTAAATGAATGCAACATGAATTTTAAGGAAGCTGGTGCTAAAAGGAAGCTGCAACTAGCAGAATTAGAGAACCTTCGCCTAGAAGCATATGACAACTCCAGGCGATACAAGAAAAAGATAAAGGCCGTCCATGACAAGCACATTAAAAGGAGAGAATTCAGACCAAGGGAGTTAGTTCTTCTTTACAACTCCAGACTGAGGCTTATGCCAGGCAAACTGTGATCAAGATGGGAAGGTCCCTACAGAGTAGAAAAGGCAGAGCCATAGCAGTTTTTCACCTGCGTCATCCTTCTAGCTCCAAATTCATTAAGGTTAATGGACACCGCCTAAAGCTTTATCATGGTGAGAAGATGAAGGATCACAAAGAGCTAGAGGTCTTCCTCCTGGAAGACCCACCAACAGAAGCAGAACGAGCCTAAAGACTGTCCAACTTAAGGACGTAAAAGTAAAGTGCTAGGTGGGAGACAACCCACCATAGTATGATCGTTCCGTTTCAATCTCAATTTTCTTTTTTCATTTTCTGCTTTATTTTTTCTTAGTAACTCTTCTCATAATCTCTGCACATAGTCTGCATTGGCATTCGCATTCTGCACATATATAAAAAAGGGGTAAAGAGCATGCAACGCGCAAGCGTTGCTGACGCGTACGCGTCATATGTGCTTTCGTAACACGAGGAAAAGAAGCAGAAAGATACGTGGGAGCTTGGCTGGAGGTGTGCCATAGGCACAAACACGCCCACGCGAATACGTCCCTGAAGCGTCCGCGTCACTTGCAAAATCAGCCTTCCACGCGTGCGCGTCACTCACGCGCACGCGTGACCCTACGATATCGACGTAATATAAGTGTCTGCCACGTGCACGCGTCACTCTAAATTTTGGCAATGTGCGTATGAATCAAAGACTTGTGCGTGCACGATGCTGCTTTCGCACCAATAACACAAATCAGGTCACGCGTATGCGTGACCCACGCGTCCGCGTTACCTGAACTTATCACAAACCACGCGACTGCATGCCCCACGCATCCGTGTCACATGCGACGCACAACTTATCCAGATCAGCGCCATATATCTTATCTTTTCTTTCCCAATCCTACTTTCTCTTATCCATTCTTATCTCTTTCTTCTCCCTGATTCCTTCTTTATTCTTTCTCACTTTTCACTCTCTCCTCCCTTATTTTTCACATCTATTATCAAGGTTATTTACTTTTCCATTATTCTTTTTCTTTTTATTTTCTTCTTCCTTTTTCTTTTTCCTCTCATTATCTACGTTTTCTTTTTCTTTCTTTTTCTTTTTATATTCTTTTGATTGGTGTTAGAAATTTAATTGGGTGATTGTTTTCTTCTATATCTTGCTTGTGAGTGTATTAAGGAACCGCTTGACAATTAAACATTACTTCTTAAAAGGGTTGCTTGCATGTTCACTTTAATACTTTCAATAACATATTTACCACGCATGCTAAGTGTTTGTGAAAAAGCTTGTATGGCATTGTGCATTATTTTAAATTATTCTACCACTCTAACGCCTATTTTTTCACAAAATTCCTTTTATATTTTATTGATTAAATATAATTGTCAATACAAAACAGATTTTTAGTTTGAAAGAGTTGATAATCTAACTTGGACATTTAATGCTTGATCTATGCTACTCATGCTTTTGCCGGCATGCCAATAAACATCTTGCATCTAATTGCCATCACATGCACTCGCTATGTTTCCATTGATGAACTGGTCACATGTAGTCATGACCATGTGTTAACGACATCCTTCTTTACCGTGCATTGATTATCACATATCCTATCCTCTTCCTTGCTCTAACCCTTGAAGTTTTAAAGTACTTACCTTTTCCCTTTCAGGATGGCCACCAAGAAGGGTAAAGAGAAAGCTACTCCCAAACCACCAGCAAGGAAAGGAACAAAAAGAGCACTAATGGCAGAGCCATCTTCAACAGCTGTAAAGCCCTCAACAAAGCGAATCAAGAGGATCATCAAGGTCGATGAAAAAGAGAAAGCCTTTCCAGCAAAGGACACTGCGTGGTTCACTAACCGCTACTGTGAGCAGATATTTCCCATCATGGCTGAGAAGAATTATAACAATGAGTACCTTCTCATCCTTCCGACCAACATTGTTGAATTTGTTGAGCCCCGAATTGAACAAAGACAATAGGGATTCTTACGAAGACAGCCACGGTAGGTTAATCTATCATGGGTAGTTGAATTCTACTCCAATTTTCACATGCCAACACTACAGTCTGTCTATGTCTGTCAGAAGCAAGTCCCCATAACTGAAGAGGCCATTCAACGAGCTTTAGATCTTCCCCCTGCTCCTGAAGGATTGGACGCCTTTCAAGAAGCCTCTGTCCAATGCCAGACATACAAATTTGACTGGGACGTCATTCTCAGAGTTATAGCACAACCTGGCAGCAGATGGATCTATGGATACCATCGATCCCGACCTAAAGGGATATTGGCTTCAGCATTTACCTTGGAGGCTTGAGTATGGGTGCAGATTATGTCCCACTACATTTTTTCGAGAACTCATGAGTCCTCCTTCACCGCAGACATTACTGTTCTACTCTGGTGTATCCTTACAGACCAGCACCTCAATTTACCAAGACACATCCGGAATGCTATAGGACACGTACAAATTGTGGGCAACTAACCTTTTCCCACCTTGGTTTCAGATCTAGTCTCAGCAGCCGGAGTCTCTTACAGAGCTGGGGATATCAAGACCATACTTCTGCGAAATGATCAGTACGTCCCTAATGGGAAGTATATCAGACCTCTGGCGGCCACGACTAGCCGGCCTGCAGACTCGGCCGGAGATATTCCTTCTCCTTCCACATCACAAGCACCTCCAACAAACCAACTGCTCCATTAGATACTTGAGAGATTGGACCGGCTGGACGGGCAAGGAAAGCGAAGAGAGCGTCATAACAAGCACTGATTTACATACCTCAAGGAGCTGCTTGTTGGCAACCACTCACCCGAGGAAGATCCAGACTCCACTTCATTTACCAGCACCGGGAGCCATAACGGTCCCGCTTGTAGAGACACTGCTACAAGCCCCTCTTTGTTCCTGACAGATGGCACCGAGGACGGTGCAAAGCTTTAAGTGTGGAGAGGTCGGTCAGTACCCGATTTCTGGAGGTAATTTCTCTTCCTTAAACACCAATAAAATATGATATTTATTTATTTTCTTTTGATTAGGATAGGATAGATTGCATAGTAATAGGTTATTTGCATGCATGATCTATTTGGTTGAAATATAATAAGTTCTTTTTAAAACCCTATTTTTTAAAAATTTCACTAATTTAAAAGAAAATCTTTTCGTTAAAACTTGTTTGAAGTTGTATTTGGAACATAAAATGATAGCTAAAGAACACACAATCCGTGAGATTTCAGCTTAATTACATGGTTGCATTATTCAACCATAATATTTTATTCTTGTGTATTTTCTTCTCTATGATTGTAATCTTTATTTTGTTCCCTCCTATATGTCCAATAGTTAATGTGTTATATGCATGCATATGATTGAGGCCATTAATTTTTTTAGCTCACTTTTCCAAATAGCCTACCCTTTCAATTACCCTTGTTAGCCACTTCGAGCTTTTTAAATCTCATTTGTTCTATATTTTACCACATTACTAGTCTTAAGCGAAAAAATAATTAAATACCCCAATTGAATCATTGGTTAGCTTAAGTTAGAGATTGTGTATCAATTGAGTATGGGAAGATCGTGGGAACATGGGTTAATAAAGGAATATGTCATGATAAAATAAAGGGAATTTGGGTACCTACTCATGTAAGACCAGAAAAATTAAAAATCCATGTGCATTGATAATGTTATGTTTATTTTTATATTTAAAAAAAACAAAAAATATTCAAGTAATTAAGTAAATAAATAAATAAATAAGGGGACAAAATTACCCCAATGCTAAGTTAGGTTAATAAAAAGATCAATGCATAGATGGTAAAAAAATTATAAGAAAAGGGTGATGCATGAGTATATAATGCAAAAGTGAGAATTTTGGGTAGCTAGGCATGATTTAAGAAGAACATAGAGTATGTACAGGTAAGAGCTTAGTGCTTGTCCCCAAGCAAGAAATGAATTATTAGGAAGAAAGAATGAATTGGAAAAAGATGTTCATGCTAGCAGAATGTTATTGATAGTTCATGGGATTTTATGTTGATATGCACATACTCACTTCTTATTGATTCTTAGGCTTTAGAAAGTCTCCTTCAAGCTTCAAGTATCATACTGCTATGACCTCTCATTATTCCTTTATCCTTGGCTATTACTTTGTTCAAAGCTTTATTTGAGTGTCATGTGTAGCAAGTTCATTTTCTTTTCTTTATACTTGACACATTATTCACCATGGACACTTGGCTCACCTTTCCCTTTAAACATTGATGCCCAGCACCTTTTTGGTTACTAAATGCCTTGTAGTTAGGTTGCTCTTGATAGTGGATTTTCAGCTGATGATCCCGGATTAGTTAATCCAAGTCACCGAGTGTTGAAGCACTCCAAAGAGCTTAGTAGTCCAAGCAGATCCTAATACATAGACACCACAGGCATATATTTTTAAGGTTCAAGCTATTGGTGTCTAGCTTTGTTTCTTTTTTTCTTTTTTTTTTTTGTTTTCTTTGATTCTGCCATCTTTTGGCTATCTCTTTTCTTTCTTTCTTTTTATTTTTCTTTTGAACCAAGGATTTTCTTATTGAGATTCATAGACAGTAGATCACTCTATTCTTAGAAAAAGGCATCCTAGCCCTTTATTCACTAAAAGTGAGTCTTTATACAATCACACACAAACCACCACTTACTATTATTCTACTTCTTTCTAACAGAGAACTATCTCATGCCACATTCAAACACTTCTTTTATTGAATTAAAGATGCAGGGGACAGAACATGCTCTTAGTCAAGTGAAAGTAAACACACAAGCACAACTTAAACTAGCTTACTTATTTTAAGATAATGCAAAGACTATTAAAATGACAACTTAAAGATGCAAGGACACTTCAAACAGATAGAATGCATGCTTTTTCTTTGTAGTGATGAATAAGGAACAAGTCCACCTTTTATTTGTCATGCTTCTTCTTTCTTCTTTCATATACTTGGTTGTTGGAGTTCCCTGTGTCCATGTTTGTTGTCTGTTGACCCCTCCAAAACCCAGCTTTGTTCATCGTCTCCTCCACTCTATCTTCAAGCATCATGGCTTTGTTTGCTTCTATTTCACTTTTCTTTTTGAAGAACTCTTCATATGTTGGGAATGCTGGATCCATGTTGTGCAGATGTTCACCAATATAATTCAGTTTGATTTGACTATTAATGTTGTAATCGGCTTGGACTTCATATCTTGCATCTTGGAGAGTCGTAAACTCATTGAGAGCTCTCATGGTTTCGGCCTGCATTTGTGCTAACTTCCCAAATGCCTCATGAGATTGAAAGGCATGCTCCTCTTGCATTGCAACGAATTTTGACTCAAACTCATTTTGTTGGTTCATCATTTTCAGCTGCCATTCTTGTTGTTCTTGGTGATGCTTCAAGTATTGTGAATGGTACTCTTGTTGCCTTTCTTGAATTCTTGTGTATTGGTGTGACAGTCTTCCAATTGCTTCTTGCATTTGGGTCATATCCATATTGCCATGTGGGAAAAAGTGCGGCTGTTCCTCCTCTTCTTGTGGTTCTTCTTCTTGGTGTAACTCATCTTCTTCCATTGGTTCTTCTCTTTGCCTTCTTGGTCTTCGGCCATGATGTGCTTCGGGAGTTATTGTCATTCTTTCAATGGTTATGGGCAAGCCTTGGCCTATCCACTTTGGATTCTCATCTTCCAGTGGTATTTTAGCCTTCACACATAACCTCTAAATGGTACTTGGATAGTACAACCAAGATCCGGCCGCATTCTTCTCGGCAATCCGTTGGATATCTTTTGCAAGAATCTCATGGACTTTGATCTCTCCTCCTACCATGATGCAATGCAACATCACAGCTCTCTCCTTGTTAACTTCTGATGTGTTTACTGTGCCCAGAATTGATCTTTTTATCAGCTCATACCATCCTTTGGCTTCCGGGGTGAGGTCACATCTCTTCAAATACTTATATCGGTTCTTGCCATCTCCTTCCCATTCGGAGTTCTCTAAACAAATATCTCTAGCAATCTCATCATAATCCTGATCCTCATTCAACCTTTGTTGGTATCCTGGTTCATTAAAGCGGACTGACTTTAGCCCCAAGACTTTCTTGATTGCATTCGAGCTAAAATCTACTTCCACTCCCCGCACATAGCTCTTGTATGTTGGTGGCTCACGCATGTCAAGCCTCGGGATGTTGGCATAGAACTCTCTTACAATATTGGCATTGATTCGGGTATCTGGTGATGTAAGCTCCTCCCACCTCCTCTTTTGAATTTTGTTCTTCATTTCTTGACATCCATCATCCGGAAATAAGAATGGGATTTCTGGATAGATCTTCTTGTTGTTCATCCACTCCATTTGAAATTGATGGTATGAAGACTTGAACCTCCATCGGTCATATTCAGGGGTGCTCTCCTCCACCATAGGTTCTTTTCCTTTTCTTCGTTTGGTTCTTGATGAGGAGGCCATGATCACTTAGTTGGTGGAGTTTTGTAAGGTTAGAGGGGGTGTGAAGAGTGTTGGAGAGTTTGATGTGAGTTTGGAGCACAAAGAGGTGAGACCGAATTGGTTGGGGTAAGAATTGATGAAGGGAGGTTTAGATTGTTGGAAAGAAGTGTAGCTTATGATGAAGGATGAAAGAATTTAGGTTTCAAAGCCACAAGGATTCGGTTATGTGCATGGCTAAAAGGTGGTGAGCTTTTTAAATGAGCAATGAAAGGCTAGGATGCACTTGGACTTAAGGGAATCAAAGATATGTATGTAAGGATGAATGAAGACAAAATATGCTCATTGCCTTGCCTTTGCCGTGACCATCTTCTGAGGAATGGCAGATTCTCTTTTTGATGTGATGATATTTTGTCCTCATGCTATGCTTTCCTTTGTCTTGTCTCTTTCATTGAAGATTCTTTGACTACCTAATCATCACAACAAGACAACACATATTAGCTTATCCAACCGTGGCTAGAGTTGTTCTTTTTATAACAAAACAATTAATTAAACCGTGACACTCTCTTAGGAGGACACCAAACTTAGTGTTTGGTCATGTATAAAGAAAATAAGTCTCCTCCTCCAATTAGTGCAATTCCAATGTCAAATGTTCATAAGAATTGTTTTTGTTACACTTTTTTTTCTCTCTTTTTTTTCATGAAGGATCAATTGTGTCTCTAAATTGGTACATCAAAGTTTGGTGGACACCAAACTTGTTTCTTGACAAAAGGTGCCTCACAATTGATGCCTTCATTACCGAAAAGGATTTTTCTATTTATGAAATTTTGGAAAATAACAATTGTATGATTATTGATGCATGAATTCCTAACTTTCATGAAGTTATGTGAACACCAAACTTAGTGTTTGGCTATATGCTTTATCAAGACACTTTAAGCATGTAAAACGGAATTATTGCTTGAAAGCATACCAACTTCAGATAATGCATGCAGTTAATGATCCTGTTCATGAGAGGAAAGGGGGTTCATGCTCAAATGATCATAACTTATTGAATTTTAAAATGACATGAATTTTAAAGCATGGGTTGCCTCCCATGAAGCGCTCTTTTATTGTCATTAGCTTGACATTGAGGCTCTCTTTTATGGTGGTTGGTGCTTGTAGGGCCTCAATTTGTCTCCCCTGACTGTGATTCTCTTCTTTGTTTTCTGGTGTTCAATCTCAGCATGCTCTAATGAGAGTATGTTGCTGACAATGTAGTAGTCCTCATTTAGTTGATTTGACCCCAGCTGTTGATATATCAGCTGTACTTTGTCACCTTTGGAAAGCCCCTCTGTTGGAATCTTCCTATTCTTCCAACCCCTTTTTGTCTTGTTCCTACTTTTCATCCTTCCTTTTGTTGATCTTTCTTTTCTGGCCATGGGCTTCTCTTGGGGACCTCTCTTCTTTGTGGCTAATATTCCAATATCTTCTTGAGCTTCCTCATTAATTTGCACAATCCTTGTCCTTGGGGTGTTGCTGTGACTTTCCTTGTCATTTTCTTCCTTCAGCTGTGATCCTCCCTTATCAATTTCCATAGAGTCTTTCTTCTTTTCATTAAACTGTGCCTCTGGTAAGACCTTCAGAATGACCCTCTGATCATGCATCCTGAAAGTTAACTCCCCTTTCTCTATGTCTATGATGGCTCTAGCCGTGGCCAGAAATGGCCTTCCTAGTATAACAGAGTCACCATCATCCTCGTCTGACTCTAGAACCACAAAGTCAGCAGGGTATATAAAGCTGTCCACCTTGACCAACAGATTTTCAACTACACCCCTAGGGTGCACCATTGATTTATCTACAAGCTCCAGTGACATTTGTACTGGTTTGACTTCTTCTATATGTAGCTTTTTCACCAGGGAGGATGGTATTAAATTAATGCTTACTCCGAGATCGCACATTGCCTTAGTGATGGTCACTTCCCCAATGATGCAAGGTAACAAGAAACTCCCTGGGTCCTCAAGCTTGGGGGGCAGCCCTTTTTGAATTAAGACTCTGCATTCCTCAGTGAGTGATACGATTTCCTTCTCATCCCAACTTCTCTTTTTATTGATAAGATCCTTCAAGAACTTGGCATATAGAGGCATTTGCTCAAGGGCTTCAGCTAGAGGGATGTTGATTTCCAGCTTCTTGAAGGTCTCAAGGAATTTGTGGAAATGTTGGTCCTTAACCTCTTTGTTGAACCTTTGAGGATATGGCAGTGGAGGTGTAATGTTCTTTCCTATTTGCTGCTGTCCTTGAGTCATTCCCCTTGAGCTATGTGGCTGGTTCTCCTGTTCTTTGAGTTTCTCATTGCTTTTGGTTGGCACCACAACTTGCTCCTTAGCTTGATCTGCTTTTGTTTGTTTCTCATCCTCTGTTGGTTCTTTGATGCTCTCTTTTTGTTTCTTTGTAGTGTCATTGTTGCTCATCAATATTCTCCCACTTCTCAATTGTATTGCCTTGCATTCCTCCTTGGGATTTGGGATTGTATCACTAGGCAGTGAGCTTGAAGGTCTCTCAACAGAAATTTGCTTGGAGATTTGCCCGATCTGCCTTTCTAGGCTCTTTATGGAGGCCTCATGGTTTTTGTTTGTCATTTCTTGTAGTTTCATCATTTTTTCTATCATGGTTTCTAAGTTGGTGATTCTTTGGGGGTTCAGGTGGTGCTTGTGGTGGGTTATGAGCTGTGGTTGGTGGATGATAGGAATTTTGGTTGGTGGATTGGTACTGGTTGAGGTTGGGGTAATTGTTTTGAGGTTTTCTATAGGTATTTTGGTTGGTTTGCTGCTGGTTGAAATTTTGATTGTGTCTTGGGTTATTTTGGTTTGAGTTTCTCTGCCATGGTTGTTGGTTTTGGTTGTGAGTATCTCCCCATCTGAGGTTGGGGTGATTCTTCCATGAGGGGTTGTATGTATCACCATAGACTTCATTTGGATTAGAGTGCATGTACTGAACTTGTTCTTGCTGTTGCTCTTCTTGAACTTCTTCATTTTGTCCCCATGCGGCTGATGGTTGGCTAGTGTTGACTGCTGCAACTTGGAGGTTGTCAATCCTCTTGGTCATTTGCTCAAATTGTTGTTGAATTTGCTGCTGCATTAATTTGTTTTGAGCCAGGATTGAATCCACTCCTTCTAGCTCCATTACTCCTCTTCTCTGTGATGGTTGGCGACTTCTTTGATGAGCAAAGAAGTATTGATTGTTGGCCACCATATCAATAAGTTCTTGAGCCTCCTCTGCAGTTTTCATGAGTTGCAAGGAACCTCCAGCTGAGTGATCCAAGGATTCCTGAGACTTCAGTGTTAAGCCTTCATAGAAGTTTTGCAGCTTCTCCCATTCATTAAACATGTTGGAAGGGTATTTTCTGACTAGAGCTTTGTACCTCTCCCATGCCTCATAGATGGGTTCATTCTCCATTTGTGTGAATGTTTGTACCTCGGCCTTCAACCTTATGACCCTCTGTGGTGGATAAAACTTGGCAAGGAACTTGGTTACCAAGTCATCCCAATTGTTGATGCTGTCTCTTGGAAAGGATTCCAACCATTGAGTGGCCTTGTCCCTGAGAGAGAATGGGAATAGCATCAATTTGTAGCTGTCAGGAGGTACTCCATTAGTTTTGACAGTGTTGCATATCCTCAGGAAGGTGGATAAATGTTGATGTGGGTCTTCAAGTGATCCTCCACCAAAAGAGCAATTATTCTGAACCAAAGTGATGAGTTATGGCTTAAGTTCAAAATTGTTTGCATTGACATTTGGAGCCAAGATGCTGCTTCCACAATGTCTAGGATTGGCAAAGGTATAGGAAGCCAAAACTCTCCTCTGAGGTGGGTTGCCATTGTTGTTGTCTGCTCCACCTGGTGGATTAGTTGAATGTTCCTCCATCTCATGAAATTCTTCTTCTGATTCCTCTTCTCCAACAATATTTTTCCCTCTTTCAGCTCTCCTTAACCTCCTGAGGGTCCTCTCATCTTGTTCATGAAAATTTAGTGTGGTTCTTCTTGTACCTGACATACAAGCATAACATAAGAAATGTACACACCAATGATACTTCAATCTACTGCTAAATTGAAGTTTTGGTTAGTTTAAGCAAAAAGTCAAACAGTTAGTGGGTTAATCAAGAATTAAGAAAAAGTGCTTGATCTAAATTACCACCTCACTTAATCATTGTCAATCTAATCAATCCCCGGCAACGGCGCCAAAAACTTGATGGGAATTATTTTGGTGGAAAAATGAATTTCTCCCAAAACAATACCAATCTAACCGGCAAGTGCACCGGGTCGCATCAAGTAATAAAACTCACGGGTGTGAGGTCGATCCCACAGGGATTGAAGGATTGAGCAATTTTAGTTTAGTGGTTGAATTAGTCAAGCAAATCAAGATTTGGTTGATTGATTGATGAATTGCAGAATTTAAATTGCATTAAAAGTAAAGGGAATGAGAAACTGGTATGAATTTAAAGAGAACAGAAATTAAGATGCTGAAGCTTAAGAAGCAAGGAATTAAATGGCAGAAATTTAAAGAGCAAGAAATGTAAATTGCAAGAATCTTAAATGACAGGAAATGTAATTGGCTTGGAATGTAAAGGGGATTGGGACTTGGATTTGCAGGAAGTAAACAAAGAAAAGTTAAATTGCATCAAACAGAAAGTAAATGGGAATTGGGGTTGAATCAGATTCAAACAGAAAAGTAAATGAACAAGTAAAGCAAGAGCAGAAAATTGAAAATGGGGAAATTTGATCTCAGGACCCAGAGACTAGAAAACCAAGTCTAGATCTCAATGCCTTCCTAGATCCAACAAGAACAATAGAAAAGGAATTGTAAATTGCAGGGAAATTAAATGAGAAAGCAAGTAGCAGAAATGGAAATTCAATTTGCAGTGAAAGTAAACAAGATCCAAGGTGAGATTGAAACAGAATTCCTTCAATTCTCCAACCCAAGATCCAAGACAAGAGTAATTGAAAGTGAAAGCAATTAAACTCAGAAAATAAAGATCACTCAAGCTCCCAAAACATGAAAAGAAAACTCTCTAAAAACTCTAAAAAGGGAAGCTCCCCGACTAACTTGAATCTTAGCCTATTTATACACTTTCTTCAATTGATCTTCAAGCCTTGAGTTGGGCCTTTGCTCTTGATGGAATTGGGTTGAAAGAGGCCTTGGTTGATTGCTCTTGAAGCTTGGAGAGAAACCCAAGTGAACCAATTGAACCGGATTTGGGTTTTGCAAAGTTGGATTCAAAGTTAGCCTCAAAGTTAGGGGGCTAACTTTGAAGCTAACTTTTCATATCAGCAAACATCTCTTCCTGCCACTCACGTTGGTGCCAACGTTAGGGGGCTAACTTTGACCCTAACGTTGGCCTTGCTTTGTATGCTTGTGGCGCCAACGTTAGCCTCCAAGTTAGGGGGCTAACGTTGGCGCAAACGTTGGCACACCCTGGAGGAGATTTCTCATGCCAACGTTAGCCTACAAGTTAGGGGGCTAACATTGGCGCAAACGTTGGCACCCTGGGAAGCAAATCTTCATGCCAACGTTAGCCTCCAAGTTAGGGGGCTAACGTTGGCGCTAACGTTGGAACACCCTGGGAAGCATTTTCAATTCCCAACGTTAGCCTCCAAGTTAGGGGGCTAACGTTGAGGCTAACTTTTCATTCAAAAGTTTGTGCCAACGTTTGAGGGCTAACTTCAAGTCCAACTTTATTCTTCCTGGTTCAATTTCACTTGTTTCATTGTCTTCTCTTAGCCTCTAGCCATTCCTTCTCACTTCAATCCTTTTCCAAGCTTTCTTCACCTATCATAAATCAACCAAACACATCAAAGCTATGCTCAAAATCATGAGATATTCATTCTATCCTAATATGCACCAATTATGGCATCAAACCTCATGAAATTGCATTAATTTATCTATGGTTGATTTAATCAAAGGAAACATGAAAATCTACCTAAATTGGCTTGCTTGTGGCTTAAGAAAGTGCATAATTCAAGTGAAAACAAAAGAAAAAGACTAGTAAAACTAGGCTAAGATGACTTGTCATCACTTAGGTTAATCAAAGGATTCAATTTATAGCTCACTTAACTATATATATATCCTCACCTTTACTTTGGCCCCATTACAACCTTGAAAATACCTCATGATGTTTGCATTGGTACATTAATTATTTGTTGATTAAGTTAGGTGAAGAACAAAATTTAGAAAGCATGACTAGAGAAAAGTAGAGTGATTACCCTATACACTTGAGTGATTAGAGTGCACATACACCATCAGTGAGGGTTCAATGCTTAATTCTATGTTCCCTGCTTTCATGAGCTGTCTTCTCACAAGTTTACCTGTCTTTTACTGTATAATTTTAATTAGTGAAATTTGATTTATGTTTATCTTGAAGAACTTATTTACTTTTAACCAAATAGACAAAATCATCTTAGCATATAGTTGCATTCATAGGTTGCATTGCATTGCATGAGTCTTACTTTTCCTACTTGTTTATTTTATCTCCTTGAGCTAAGCATGAGGACATGCTAATGTTTAAGTGTGGAGAG
This sequence comes from Arachis stenosperma, assembly GCF_014773155.1. Lineage (NCBI taxonomy): Eukaryota > Viridiplantae > Streptophyta > Magnoliopsida > Fabales > Fabaceae > Arachis > Arachis stenosperma. Next base: position 55,713,783 of record NC_080381.1, read on the forward strand.
GTTGATAAACCACTATTTTATGGTTTATCTTGTGTTTAATTGAGTGGTTTTATCAAATCTTTACCCACTTATTCATATGAACTGCATGATTTTACAATCCCTTCCTAAGTTTGTTCTATGGTTGAAAACTTGCTTCCTAGAGATTTTTAATTTGTGTATTTCAATTCTCCTTTATACCATTCGATGCCGTGATCTGTGTGTTAAGTGTTTCAGGCTTCACAGGGCAGGAATGACTTAGAGAATGGAGAGGAAGCTTGCAAAAATGGAAGGAACACAAGAAATTAAGGAGATAACCAGCGAGCATTGGCGCGAGCACATGGCTTATGAGAGCGCACGGAATGGAGAAAATTGCATCGACGCGTGCACGTGCCTGACACATACGCGTGACTTGTGTGATCTGCAGAAATAACAGAAAATGCTGGGGGCGATTTTGGGCTGAGCTTTGACCCAGTTTTTGGCTCAGAAACACAGAATAAAGCCAGAGAATGTGCAGAGACTCAAGACACATAAATACACATTCTCATTAGGATAATTTTAGAATTTTAAATCTGAATCTAGAGAGGAACTACTCTTCCTCTAGGTTCTCTTTACATTCATAGTTTATTAGTTCTATGCTTTTTGCCTCAGATATTGAAGAGTCATCACCTCTGTTGAAGATACTATTCTAGTTTGTTTCCTTACTTGCTCTTTTATTTATTCCATATTCTTAATTCTTGTTTAAAGTTGTAATTGGATTATTTTTATGGATTGTTGATACAGAGGATTACTTTTATTTTTAATTAACTTTCAAGTCTCTATTTTATTTAACTTATTATGTCTTCTTCTTATATTTTTCTGAGTATTATATTCATGTCAATGGAGTAGATTCCCTACTTGACATGGGGGTTGATTAAAAGGAGACACTTGAGTTAGAAGGCTTAAGTGAAGATTAAACTGGAAGTTGTTGGCTAGTTCTGTAATTACTAACGCTAGACCTTCCCAAGGGAGAGGACTAGGATTTGTGAATAAGAGTTAGCTCAATCACTTGACTTTCCTTTATCTAGTAAGGATTAACTAAGTGAAAACAACAACCTTTTTGATACTACACCTAAAAGATCCCAACAAGGATAGAACTTCCATTTGATCATTCCCCCAGTCAAGGCCTTTTTATTTAGAATATTAATAATTATTCTTAGTTTTTATTTCTTTAATTTACAACTATTTAATTGCTCATTATCCAACTCAACTCTCTTAAACCCCCTAATTAATAAATTAGCATTCTCTATGCAACTCGTTGGGAGACGACCTGGGACTCATACTCCCAGTATTTTATTTCTAAAATTTTGTGACAACTCTTTTAAATTGATACGCGAAATCTTCATTGGTTAAGAGCTACACTTGTAACGCTGTTTTCTCTATAAACTCTTGATCGGTGATTTTCCGCCACGTCAATTATGTCTACCAAAAACAATATATATATATATATATATATATATATATATATATATATATATATATATATATATATAATTTCACAACTAAAAAGGTTCAGGAACATATTGATGATTCATTTACCAAGCATAATAATTTTACTCAAACCACCATATTGTATGCTCAAAATAATTTAGAACAATTATTGAGTCATGTATTTATTGGTAAAAGGCTTAAATCCTACTTATTATATGTAACTGAACTACTCTACCTATCTAAATTACAATCACACCAGTCACCAGGTATGGATTTTAGTCTGTATCTAAGTCATTACATTTAGATAACATCCCCAAATAATGTGGGACTGTAGCAATAAAAAAAAATCTATGTGTGTATGGTTAATTTCAAATGCACTGAAGAAAATATTCAGCCTTTACTATATTCAAACTTTGTTATATATAATTAAATCCAAATTTTTCAAGCTTATTTTGAATCATTGCCAATAATTGTCTATTAATTATATCAAATGTTCACAAAACCATGTTTAAAAATACTACTATTTCACACACACACATAAAATCTCTTCCATTACTACAAGTTTCCATATTACTACTATTTCACACACACACATAAAAATACAACCTGCCATATTATATAGGGGAATTTTTGTTTTGGTGAAAAGTTAATTTCATTGAAGAGACAAGTTTTTAATTAAAAAATAATTTCCACTATATTAAAATCGAATTTCAATGTGTACAGGATATGGTTGGTAGAGACGGGAATCGCGGTCGTGGTCGTGGCCGTGGCCGAGGCCGAGGCCAAAAGGGTTATCCAGCTATTGTACATATCTCTGGTAAAGACGGAGATCGTGGCCATGGTCGAGGCCGAAAGGGGAGGCCCAGGCTTTTTACTGGTCGCCTGCTTGACTTACATGCAGATCCATACACTCTCGTTGGGTCATCATCAGGCATGACTGTTCTGACTAGTGGGAGACCGCCACCTATTGCTACTACTACCCCCTCTCGTCAAGAGCCTCAGATACACATGATGCCTACTCCGGGTGCACCAAGATCATGCGCTCAACAAGCCAATGAACATCCCGACACTACCTCAAATGGTGTGCAGAGTGATCCAGCTATTGTAGCTCCCAGTCGAGCAGGATCTTGTGGGGAAAAACAAACCACATCTTCTGGTAGCCAAGATACTCAGGGTCCAGGAACATCCAGTGCCACTGGTCACTCCGCACAAGTGCTCTTAAGCTTAGATATGATGGTGCCAAATGGTTTGTCATTTGCTTTAAATTTTATGAATAGCATGTCTCATTTTTATGAAATAACGTCTTTATAATTAGTTAGAATCTAGGCTTGCTGATATAAACTTCTACTAATCATTAGCCAAGGAATATACACAATAATCCCTCTGATCTCCTCTTTTAGTTTAAATTAATGTTGGTGGTAGGTCAGATATAGATATTGATGATATCAGCTAATGTCCCTTTCTATATATTATGAGATTTTATTGTGAAAACTTGCTGGGACCTCACGTTTTTACTAGAAATTCAAGAGTCTTCTTCCAAACTTAAAAGCTATTTTTCATTTTTCTTTTTCAACTACATTGTTCCTATGATTATGAAAATTGTCTATCACACTAAACAGATATACCTTGGAATTATTGATGTAGTTGGCACCCACATAAGCCTGGCTTGAAGCGCATTTTTCAGGTTTTTAAAGAAAATTACAACCAGTCTTGGCTGAGTTTTGATGAGGCAGATGATGATACTCGAAAAATATGGTGGACAGAATGGAGGATAAATTTTATCTATCTTATTTTACGTATTTTACAATCTTATATATTATAGTATGTTATATAATAGCAAGATGTTATTTCTTTTTTTAAAATAGAAATGCTTTGACATTCTTGATACGGAAGAGGATGACATCTATCAAGCTTGGAGGTTTAGGGCAGCCAAACGCCTACGAGGTATGCTCCATGCCATTCGCAAAAAAGGAACCCGTCCATATTGGAAACTACCAGAAGTTCTTGGTGAATTGATGAGACGTTGGGACACTAATGCCTATAGACAATTACAGGCGAGAAATACAACTGCTAGAAAATCAACTTGAGGCACCTCTCTTTACACTGCAGGAGGCACCACCTTTCCAGAAGCGAGGTTATGCTTGGTAATTTGTTTATTGTCGAAATTTGTTAGCACCTGCATTTAGAACTAGATATGAGATTGAAATGATTTACAATCTAGTTTGTTGATGTTTATGAATACTTCTTACAAAAAATATGTAATCTGGTTTGATGCACTGTTTTTCTCATTGTTCCTTAGTATGTTTGTCCTAGCTTGAACAACTAGCTGAAGTAGGATTTTTATTGGAGAGACACATTCTTGTTCTATTTAATTTTTTGATAGATTTTGAGAGATAGAAATAATGACATCTACCACTCTGATGATGGATGAGATGCTAACAATTAAAGATTATAAATAATGTTATATGTATGAATGGGCCTACCTAGTTTCACTGTTTTGTGAAGTTCTGGAGATATTCATGCCAAAATAAAATCTATTAATGAGAAATCTAGAATCAAATTAACTAGTTTAAAAGCAATGAACCTGCTGTGTGTAATAAATGGTACCTTCTTAACTAAGAATGAGCTGGGAAGTTGGTTAACACTCATGGAGAGGCACGGGATCACTCTTGTCAGCTCTTGTTCTACTAGTTATCCTTTGTAGTGTTTATCTTTACTTTACTGTCACATTAGGAGCCAGTCAACACTCATGGAGAAAGCTTCATGTCATACGCAGCATCTTACAGCTTATGTTGTCAAGGATAAACTGAAACATCATTGACATTTGTGATTTGAATATTATTTTTGGTGGAGATTGTGTTAGGTGACATGAAATGGAAACATCCTCAGGTAATCATTGTATTATATGTATACATAGTATTTATTTTGGTTATTATTAACACAAATACATACAGATCCCTTGATTGTTTCCTTTTTGCTGATTGTTCTAATCTAACTAATTATGCAAGAACCTTATTTGACTAGTAATAATGCAAAAGTTGAGTTTTTTTTCTAAACCTTGACAATAATATCAACTTCTTTCTTTTGATTATTACTTATATTATGTAGAATCAATCGCTTGGAAGACCATCACGTATGGATGAATTTTTTGAGCACACCCATACTCGCAAAGAGGATAGGACTCAATGGGTTGATGAACACTCCCAAACGGAAAAGGTAACTTACCTATTTTCATTGTAATTTCTTTTTGTGTAACTTAGAATGTGCAAAAAAAAAATGACTTAATACTTTCCTTTATTGTAATTTTGGACTTATTTTTGTCACATATCTTCTTAACTTTTGCATTATTATTGATACTTAAAGTAGTTTACCAATCATTGTAGGAGACATTTCTAGAACGCATGTTTCAGGCTGAGTAGTAGACGAAATTGTGATCATCAACAATGGCTCCAAAGACTTGGTGCTCTCAAACATAAATCACACTTTGTCACAACTCTGCACAACTAACCAGCAAGTGTACTGGGTCATCCAAGTAATACCTTACGTGAGTAAGGGTTGATCCCATAGAGATTATTGGTATGAAGCAAGTTATGGTCATCTTGTAAATCCCAGTCAGGCGGATTCAACTATATTAAGAGATTATTAGATTTTTGAATAATAATAATAAATTTAAACAGAAAATAAAGATTGAGTTACTCATGTAATTCAATGATGGGAATTTCATATAAGTGTATGGAGGTGCTGTGTTCTTTCCGAATCTCTGCTTTCCTACTGCTTTTATCCAATCCTTGTCACTCCTTTCTATGGCAAGCTGTATGTAGAGCATCACCGTTGTCAATGGCTACATCCCATCCTCTCAGTGAAAATGGTCCAAATGCTCTGTCACAGCACGGCTAATCATCTGTCAGTTCTCGATCATGTTGGAATAGAATCTCTTGATTCTTTTGTGTTTGTCATCACGCCCAGCAATCGCGAGTTTAAAGCTTGTCATAGTCATTCAATTCCGGAATCCTACTCGGAATACCACAGACAAGGTTAGACTTTCCGGATTCCCATGAATGCCGCCATCAATTCTAGCTTATACCACGAAGATTCTGATTAAGGAATCCAAGAGATATGTGCCTGGTCTAAGGTAGAACGGAAGTGGTTGTCAGTCACGTGTTCATAGGTGAGAATGATGATGAGTGACATGGATCATCACATTCATCATGTTGATGTGCAACGAATATCTTAGAATAAGAATAAGTCGAATTGAATAGAAAATAGTAGTACTCATATTGAAACTTGAGGTACAGCAGAGCTCCACACCCTTAATCTATGGTGTGTAGAAACTCCACTGTTGAAAATACATAAGTGATGAAGGTCCAGGCATGGCCGAATGGCCAGCCCCCAAAGTATGATGTGAATTCGAAAATAAAGGAGAAGGACCCGATAAGTGGTCAAAAGACTAGATAGTCAAAAGACATCTAATAAACTAGTAAAAAGTTCTATTTATACTAAACTAGCTACTAGGGTTTATAGAAGTAAGTAATTGATGCATAAATTCACTTCCGGGGCCCACTTGGTGTGTGCTTGGGCTGAGCTTGACCTATCCACGAGCTGAGGCTTCTCTTGGAGTTGAACGCCAAGTTGTAACGTGTTTTGGGCGTTCAACTCTGGTTCGTGACGTGTTTCTGGCGTCTGACTCTAGAATGCAGCATGGAACTGGTGTTGAGCGCCAGTTTACGTCATCTAATTACAAATAAAGTATAGACTATTATATATTACTAGAAAGCTCTGGATGTCTACTTTCCAATGCCGTTAAGAGCGCACCATTTGAAGTTCTGTAGCTCCAGAAAATCCATTTTGAGTGCAGGGAGGTCAGATTCCAACATCATCATCAGTCCTTTGTCAGCCTCCTATCAGAGTTTTGCTCAGGTACCTCAATTTCAGCCAAAAAATACCTAAAATCATAGAAAAACACAAAAACTCATAGTAAAGTCCAGAAATGTGAATTTAACATAAAAACTAATGAAAACATCCCTAAAAGTAACTAGATCATACAAAAAACTACTTAAAAACAATGCCAAAAAGCGTATAAATTATCCGCTCATCACAACACCAAAATTAAATTGTTGCTTGCCCCAAGCAACTAAAGATCAATTAGGATAAAAAGAAGAGAATATACTATAAATCCCAAAATATCAATGAATATTAATTCTAATTAGATGAGCGGGACTTGTAGCTTTTTGCTTCTGAATAGTTTTGGCATCTCACTTTTTCCTTTGAAGTTTAGAATTATTGGCTTCTATAGGAACATAGAATTTCAGATAGTGTTATTGATTCTCCTAGTTAAGTTTGTTGATTCTTGAACACAGATACTTTTATGAGTCTTGGCCGTGGCCCTAAGCATTTTGTTTTCCAGTATTACCACCGGATACATAAATGCCACAAACACATGACTGGGTGAACCTTTTCAGATTGTGACTCAGCTTTGCTAGAGTCCCCAGTTAGAGGTGTCCAGAGCTCTTAAGCACACTCTTTTTGCTTTGGATCATAACTTTAACCACTCAGTCTTAAGCTTTTCACTTGGACCTGCATGCCACAAGCACATGGTTAGGGACAGCTTGATTTAGCTGCTTAGGCCTGGATTTTATTTCCTTGGGCCCTCCTATCCATTGATGCTCAAAGCCTTGGATCTTTTTTACCCTTGTCTTTTGATTTTAAGGGCTATTGGCTTTTTCTGCTTGCTTTTTCTTTTTCTTTCTAAAATTTTTTTTCACAAGCTTTTGCTTTTTCACTGCTTTTTCTTGCTTCAAGAATCAATTTTCTTGATTTTTTCAGATTATCAATAGCATTTCTCTTTGTTCATCATTCTTTCAAGAGCCAACAATTTTAACATTCATAAACAACAAGATAAAAAATATGCACTATTCAAGCATTCATTCAGAAAACAAAAAGTATTGTCACCACATCAATATAATTGAACTAAATTCAAGGATAATTTCGAAATTCATGTACTTCTTGTTCTTTTGAATTAAAAACATTTTTCATTTAAGAAAGGTGAAGGATTTATGGAATTATTTATAGCCTTAAGACATAGTTACTCAATACTAATGATCATGAGGTAGAGACACAAAACATAAACACACATATAGCATAAAAATAGAAAAACAGAGATAAGAACAAGGAAGTTAAGGAATGAGTCCACCTTAGTGGCGTCTTCTTCTTGAAGGACAAATGATGTCCTTAAGCTCTTCTATGTCCCTTCCTTGCCTTTGTTGCTCCTCCCTCATTGCTCTTTGATTTTCTCTAATTTCATGGAGAATGATGGAGTGCTCTTAATGTTCCACCCTTAATTGATCCACATTGTAACTCAAATCTTCTAAGTGTTGAGTTGTTCCCAATAGTTGTTGGGAGAAAAGTGCATCCCTTGAGGCATCTCCGGGATTTCTTGGTGATGAGCTTCCTCATGCGTCTCTTGGGTTCCATGAGTGGGCTCTCTTGTTTGCTCCATCATTTTCTTAGTGATGGGCTTGTCCTCCTCAATGAGGATGTCTCCTTCTATGATAACTCCAGCTGAGTAACATAGATAGCAAATAAGATGAGGAAAAGCTAGCCTTGCCAAAGTAGAGGGCTTATCGGCTATTTCGTAGAATTCATGGGAGATGACTTCATGAACTTCTACTTCCTCTCCATTCATGATGCTATGAATCATGATGGCCCGATCCACAGTAACTTCAGATCGGTTGCTAGTGGGGATGAGGGAGCGTTGGATGAACTCCAACCATCCTCTAGCCACAGGCTTGAGGTCCAGTCTTCTTAGTTGAACTGGCTTGCCTTTGGAATCTCTTTTCCATTGAGCTCCTTCCACACATATGTCCATAAGGACTTGGTCCAACCTTTGATTAAAGTTGACCCTTCTAGTGTAGGGGCGTGCATCTCCTTGCATCATGGGCAAGTTGAACGCCAACCTCACATTTTTCGGACTAAAATCTAAGTATTTTCCCCAAACCATTGTAAGATAATTCTTTGGGTTCGGGTTCTTACTTTGATCATGGTTCCTAGTGATCCATGCATTGGCATAGAACTCTTGAACCATTAAGATTCCGACTTGTTAGATGGGGTTGGTTAGAACTTCCCAACCTCTTCTTTGGACCTCATGTGGGATCTCCGGATACTCATTTTTCTTGAGCTTGAAAGGGACCTCGGGGATCACCTTCTTCTTGGCCACAACATCATAGAAGTGGTCTTGTTGGGCTTTGGAGATGAATCTTTCCATCTCCCATGACTCGGAGGTGGAAGCTTTTGTCTTCCCTTTCCCTTTTCTAGAGGATTCTCCGGCCTTAGGTGCCATCAATGGTTATGGAAAAACAAAAAAGCTATGCTTTTACCACACCAAACTTAGAATATTGCTCGCCATCGAGCAAGAGATGAAAGAAGAGAAGAATAAGAAGAAGAAAATATGGAGGAGAGGGGGAGAGGTGTATTCGGCCGAGAAGGAGAAGAGAGGTTTGTGTTGTGTGAAAATGAAGAAAAATGGAGGGGTTTATATAGTGAGGGGAGAGGGAGTAGGTTCGGCCATTTAGGGTGGGTTTGGGTGCAAAAGAAATTTGAATTTTGAAGGTAGGTGGGGTTTATGGGGAATAGTGGATGGGTGTGAGTGGTGAAGGGGGGTGATTGGGAAGAGAGATTAAGGTGATTGGTAAAGGGTTTTGGGGAAGAGTGTTTATTGGAAAGAGAGGATGAATGTTGAGAAGAGGGGAAAATATGGTAGGTGGGGATCTTGTGGGATCCACAGATCCTGAGGTGTCAAGGATTTACATCCCTGCACCGATTAGGTATGTAAAATGCCTTTCCATGTAATTCTGGCATTTAAACGCCGAAGTGATGCATGATCTGGGTGTTCAACGCCCATGTGCAGCATGTTTCTGGCGTTGAACGCCAGTTCCATGCTTGTTTCTGGCGTTCAGCGCCAGCTCTCCTCAGGGTGCATTCCTGGCGTTTGAACGCCAGGATGTTGCTTGTTTCTGGCGTTCAGCGCCAGATCCATGCTCTGTTCTGGCATTGAACGCCAGCCAGATGCTCCTTACTGGCGTTTAAACGCCAGTAAGTCCTTCCTCCAGGGTGTATTTTTCTTCTGCTGTTTTTTATTCTGTTTTTAATTTTAATATTTTTTTCGTGACTCCACATGATCATGAACCTAATAAAACATAAAATAATAATAAAATAAAAAATAAAATTAGATAAATAAAAATTGGGTTACCTCCCAATAAGCGCTTCTTTAATGTCAATAGCTTGACAGAGGGATCTCATGGAGCCTCACATGTGATCAGGTCAATGTTGTATAGTCCCAACACCAAACTTAGAGTTTGATTGTGGGGGCTCTGTTTGACTCTGTACTGAGAGAAGCTTTGCATGCTTACTCTCCCTTGTTACAGAAGGATAGCCTTGTGCCTTAAACACAAGGTAGTCCCCATTCAATTGAAGGACTAATTCTCCTCTGTTAACATCTATCACAGCTTCTGCTGTGGCTAGGAAAGGTCTTCCAAGGATGATGCATTCATCCTCCTCCTTCCTAGTGTCTAAGATTATGAAATCAGCAGAAATGTAAAGGCCTTTAACCTTTACCAACACGTCCTCTACTAATTCATAAGCTTGTCTTACTGACTTGTCTGCCAATTGTAATGAGAATAAGGCAGGCTGTACCTCAATGATCCCCAGCTTCTCTATTACAGAGAGTGGCATAATATTTATGCCTGACCCTAGGTCACACAGAGCTTTTTCAAAGGTCATGGTGCCTATGGTACAGGGTATTAAGAATTTCCCAGGATCTTATTTCTTTTGAGGTAAGGTTTGCTGAACCCATATATCAAGTTCACTAATGAGTAAGGGATGTTCACCTTCCCAAGTCTCATTACCAAATAACTTGGCATTCAGCTTCATGATGGCTCCTAGATATTGAGCAACTTGCTATCCAATTACATCTTCATCCTCTTCAGAGGAAGAATAATCTTCAAAGCTCATGAATGGCAGAAGGAGATTTAATGGAATCTCTATGGCCTCTATATGAGCCTCAGATTCCTTTGGATCCTCAATAGGGAACTTTTTCCTGCTTGAGAGACGTCCCATGAGATCTTCCTCATTAGAATTCGCGTCCTCTCCCTCCTCCTTGTATTCGGCCATATTGATTATATCAATGGCCTTGCACTCTCTTTTTGGATTTTCTTCAGTATTGCTTGGGAGAGTACTAGGAGGGGTTTCAGTGATTTTCTTACTCAACTGGCTCACTTGTGCCTCCAGATTTCTGATGGAGGACCTTGTTTCATTCATGAAACTTAAAGTGGCCTTAGACAGATCAGAAACTAAGTTTGCTAAGTTAGAGGTATTCTGTTCATAATTCTCTGTCTGTTGCTGAGAAGATGATGGATAAGGTTTGATATTGTTGAGGCTATATCTTCCACCATTATTAAAGCCTTGTTGAGGCTTTTGTTGATCCTTCCATGAGAAATTCGGATGATTTCTCCATGATGAATTATAGGTGTTTCTATAAGGTTCACCCGTGTAATTTACCTCTGCCATTGCAGGGTTTTCAGGATCATAAGCTTCTTCTTCAGAAGATGCCTCTTTAGTACTGTTGGATGCATTTTGCCATCCATTCAGACTTTGAGAAATCATGTTGACTTGCTGAGTCAAAACTTTGTTCTGAGCCAATATGGCATTTAGAGCATCAATTTCAAGAACTCCCTTCCTCTGAGGCGTCTCATTATTCACAGAATTCCTCTCAGAAGTATACATGAATTGGTTATCTGCAACCGTGTCAATAAGTTCCTGAGCTTCAGCAGGCGTTTTCTTTAGGTGAATGGATCCACCTGCAGAGTGGTCCAATGACATCTTAGAAAACTCAGATAGACCATAATAGAATATATCTAATATGGTCCACTCTTAAAACATGTCAGAAGGACACTTTTTGGTCATCTGCTTGTATCTTTCCCAAGCTTCATAGAGGGATTCACCATCTTTTTGCTTGAAGGTCTGAACATCCACTCTAAGCTTGCTCAGCTTTTGAGGAGGAAAGAATTTATCCAAGAAGGTCGTGATCAGCTTATCCCAGGAGTCTAGGCTATCTTTAGGTTGTGAGTCCAACCATGTTCTAGCTCTGTCTCTTACAGCAAAAGGGAAAAGCATGAGCCTGTAGACTTCAAGATATACTCCATTCGTCTTAACAGTCTCACAAATCTGCAAGAACTCAGTTAAAAACTTGTAAGGATCTTCAGATGGAAGTCCATGAAACTTGCAGTTCTGTTGCATTAGAGTAACTAATTGAGGTTTCAGCTCAAAATTGTTTGCTCCAATGGCAGGAATTGAGATGCTTCTTCCATCAAAATTGGACGTGGGTTTAGTAAAATCACCAAGCATCCTCCTTGCATTATTGTTGTTGGGTTCAGCTGCCATCTCCTTCTCTTGTTCGAAAATTTCAGAAAGGTTGCCTCTGGATTGTTGTAATTTAGCTTCTCTTAGTTTCCTCTTCAGAGTCCTTTCAGGTTCAGGATCAGCTTCAACAAGAGTGTTTTTTTCCTTGTTCTTGCTCATATAAAAGAGAAGAGAACAAGAAAAGAAGAGGAATCCTCTATGTCACAGTAAAGAGGATCCTTATTATTAGTAGAAGAAGAAAAGAATAAAGAAAGGAGAATCTAAGCACAAGGGTAAGGATAGAGGCAGTGATTGGAGATGAAGAGAGGTGAAGAAAAGTGTTAGTAAATGAATAAATAAATAGAAGAAGATGAGAGAGAGAATTCAAAAATTAATTTTAAAAAGGAGTTAATGATTTTCAAAAATTAAAGATGAGATAGAATTAAAATTAAAATTTAAAATAATTAGTTAATTAAAAAGAATTCTTTTGAAAAAGAGGGAGGTATTTTTGAAAATTAGAGAGGGGAGAGTAGTTAGGTAGTTTTGAAAAAGATAAGAAACAAACAAAAAGTCAAATAATTAGTTGGAAGAGATATTAAAATCAAATTTGAAAAGATAAGAAGATAAGAAGTTAGATAAGATATTTTAAAATCAAAATTTTGAAAAAGATAAAATTTTGAAAAAGATATGATATAAAAGATAGGATAAGATAGATTTACTTTTTAAAGTTAAAATTAATTACTTAACTAATAAGAAACTAAAAGATAAGATTCTAGAATTTAAAGATTGAACCTTTCTTAACAAGAAATTAACAACTTCAAATTTTTTAACCAATCACATTAATTGTTAGCATAATTTTCGAAAATAAAGAGAAAATTAAGAAAAAAATTTTTGAAAAACATTTTTAAAAAGAAAATTTCGAAAATTAATAAGAAAAATGAAAAATATTTGATTTTTGAAAAAGTTTTGAAAAGATAAGATTTTTAAAATTGAAAATTTGACTTGACTTTGGCCCACTTGGTGTGTGCTTGGGCTGAGCTTGATCTATCCACGAGCTGAGGCTTCTCTTGGAGTAGAACGCCAAGTTGTAACGTGTTTTGGGCGTTCAACTCTGGTTCGTGACGTGTTTCTGGCATTTGACTCCAGAATGCAGCATGGAACTGGTGTTGAGTGCCAGTTTACATCGTCTAATTACGAATAAAGTATGAACTATTATATAATGCTGGAAAGCTCTGGATGTATACTTTCTAACGCCGTTAAGAGCGTGCCATTTGGAGTTCTGTAGCTCCAGAAAATTCATTTTGAGTGCAGGGAGGTCAGATTCCAACAGCATCAGCAGTCCTTTGTCAGTCTCCTATCAGAGTTTTGCTCAGGTCCCTCAATTTCAGCCAGAAAATATCTGAAATCATAGAAAAATACACAAACTCATAGTAAATTCCAGAAATGTGAATTTAGCATAAAAACTAATGAAAACGTCCCTAAAAGTAACTAGATCATACGAAAAACTACCTAAAAACAATGTCAAAAAGCGTATAAATTATCCGCTCATCACTGAGCAAGAGCGACAGGCTGCTATAGAGGCTGGTATAACTGACCCATCGCTTGTCTCTGAGGAGAGCATATGGATTGAGACAGTGGGTGGAAAATGAAGAGGTAGGGTATATGGCATAGGTGAGGTAAGGAACTCTTCCATGGTGCGACCCCGAGTTGATGGACCAATTACAACCACCAGCATTGATATTTTGGATCTTTGAGAACAAATTATATACTCAATAGGGAAGTTGAATAACATGCTGCTAAATCTAGAGAGCTTAAAGACCACTATCAAAGGGAGAAAAAAGAGTGGCAACATACGGTTGAATCCTTGTGTGAGCATCTCAACACCAGTAAGTCACAGATGGATCAGTTTAGTCATCAACTTAGCAGCTTGACTGAGTATGTGAGGGCCATGGGTCCTAGTAGTTCTAGATCACGTGTCCCTCCACCTCCTCCTTTTACTTTTCCAAGCTCCTAAAAAAGCGCAGCCCCAGGAAGAACACTCCCACCTATCTTGTAGCCCCTAGGACAGTCAAAGGGCGCTCGTATATATGGAGGATGATTTTGACAATCTCGATGACTCAGATGAGGACTATTTAGATGAGTACGAGTAGGATTATTTAATTTGTTTTGAATATTTTGTATTATTAGTGGAGTTTAGTTATTTATCTTGTTTTAAATCTTTAAGTAGTTAGAGGATTATTTATTATTATTTTGATAAGTATGTAAACTCATTATTTAATATTTATTATAAATTTTATTTGTGTATTTGAAAGTTTATTTGTCTCATTATTTAATATTTAATTGGCTATTATTTTTCAAATAATAAAAAAACTGTAACTATTAAAATCGACGGCAGTAATGTCAATTTTTAAATTCAAAATAGACAAAAGAAAATAAAAAATAAACGAAGAACTTGTCAATCTTTTTATAATTTTATCGACGGCTCATTTGTCCATTTTAATAAGTTAAAAATCGACGGTTTCCTTGTTCATTTTAGTAAGTCCAAAATCGACAGTTGGTATGTCGATTTTGTTTAATATTATCGACGACAGATGCGTCGCTTTTACTTAATATGGAAAAAACTTAAACTCATATTATCGACGCCAGAATTGTCGATTTTATTTAAAATATATCGACAGTTTGACATACCGTCGATTTTATTAGAATTTTAAAAAATCGACAAATTTAATAGCGACTACAACCGCCGTCCATTTTGCCATCAATTTTTAATATTATCGACGGCCTATCCGTCGATTTTACCGTCGATTTTAACGATCGATGTTTTTTGTAGTGAAAGTTTAAGAACTTATATAGACACTTTCTTTCTTTTTCATTCTTTCAAAGCAACATTTTCTTTCTCCTTTCCTTTTATCTCTCTTTCTTTCTCTCTAATATTTCTAAGTGTTTAAAATGATGATATGGCAAATGATATTAATGACAAAAGAGAGAAAAAAGAACTTATATATATTATTGAGCCTATTGCACTAATCCGTGAATGTGAAGGTTATTGAAAAGTTGTATTTGTTATGTTTTGTGGGCATGGAGCACGTTCAATAATCATATATAGAAAGTAAAACCAAATATTTCACACAGTGCTGCTAGGACTTTATTTATACATCAGAAGAGAAAAAGTAATGATAGTCATACAAACCATAATATGTATCAACCCATATATAGTCTCTTTTAGTATATTACAATATATATTATACATACACTATTCCTAAGCATCAAAATTCTCTCTTCTCTCTCTTTCTCTCTCTCTAGCACTCCCATCAAGCTCAAGAGGGTTACAATTTATCCCCTCCATTTCTCTAAGTTTCAGCCATAGCAATCTCAACTCCATTAATTAACAAATTGTCCTTGTTTAGAAAATCCTTGGGGATTAACGTGTTCAAGAGAGTGAATCAAAGAAAAGGCAATGGTTAGGAGTAGTTGTTTGATGTCTATGTTTGAGAGTGATGCTTATATCTTCTCTTGAAAGATCTATGATGTGTATGATTGTATGATGTTTTGATTAAGTAATGAATTGCCTTTTTATGAATGCAATGTATGCTTTATATGAAAATTACGGCTATGTCTAATGTATGAATGATGAAAGAATATGTGATGCACCTAGGACTGAAGTTTCATTTCATAAAAGACACCCAGAGTTAATATAAGTCATAAGATGAAGTTTTAAGAAAGATAATTATGAGAAAGAGCAAAAGATGTGTGAAAAAGGGTCAAAGGAGGTTGAAAACACAAAGTATAGCTCTAGAAAAAAAATATGATGCACCAAAAGTGGCACTTAGGTAAATTGAAAAACTAAAAAGGTTAAAAATATAATTAACAACAATTAGACCTAAAAACATAAAAGTAAAAATTGTAGGGATAAATATGTAATTATATTAAAGAATTGAGTCAAAATTATAATTAAAGAAAAGTGTCGAGTCTAATTAAAAATTTTAGCAAAAGATGGGGATAAAAGTGAAACTATAGTATTTAATAAGATAAGGGTAAAGAATTTAGGGACAAAGTAACACTTTATGCTAAAAACGATAAAATTGACATTAGTAAAAGCTTTAGGAATAATATGGTAAATAAAGAAATATAGGTGCAAAGTTGGTAACTTTGGTAATAACTGAGACTAAAGAGAATTAATAATGACATCTAGGATTGTAATGGTAATTTCAAAAAAGTAAAACTTAAAATAATTAAAAGTGTCACTGTTAGGGATAAATTGGTCTCTTTATAAAATACAAGGATAAACTAGTAAAGTGTCACTTTAAGGGGGTAACAATTATCCTTATAAAAGTACGATAGGAAATTAAAGCAAGAGTTAAGGAAAAGAAGGGCAATGTGAAAATTTGGTATAATATAATAATAGAAAATGATAATTATGAATTAAAAGTATAAAAGACTCAAGATAAAAAAAAACTCTAAAAAACTCTAAGTAAAATGCTAAGGGCAAAAAGGCCTCTTAATACAAGTGATGAGCGGATATTTTATACACTTTTTGACATTATTTTCATATAATTTTTATTATGTTTTGTTTAAGTTTCATAATGTTTTCATAAGTTTTAGTGCAAAAGTCACATTTTTTTATTCTACTTTGAGTTTGTGTGTTTTATTGTAGTTTCAGGTATTTTCTGGCTGAAATTGAGGAACTTGAGCAAAAGTTTGATTCAGGGACAGAGAAAGCACTGCAGATGCTGTTAGGATCTGTCCTCTATGCACTTGAAAGAGCTTTTATGGAGCTACAGAAGTCCAAATGGTGCGCTCTCAACGACTATGGAAAGCTAACATCCAGGGCTTTTTAGAAATATATAATAGTTCATACTTTGTTTCGGAAATGAAGGCCCAAAACTGGCGTTTAACGCCCACAAGGTGGTGGCTGGCGTCCAACGCCCATTAGGGAGTCCCCAGCCAGCGTTCAACGCCGTTAACGGGTACTAGCTCGTGGAGACACTCCAAACTCAGCCCAAACACTCACCAAGTGGGGCCAGAAAGTGGATTTTCACACCTCTAAGACTAGTCTGTCATATTTCTATAATCTTTAGTTATTAGAGTAGTATATATAGAACAAAGATCACCCATTTGAACCCTTCATTGTATTTTTCTATCAGTATGAGTCACTAACCTCCTAAGTTAGGGTTAGGAGCTCTGCTAAGTTTCATGGATTAATAATATTACTGTTCTATTTCACTACAATTTTGATTCTATTCTCTTATGCATTCTCGTTCTTCATCTCATGAATTGAGGGTGACCCATGACAATCACCCTTGTTCTACATGGGTTCTGTGCGATTCCTGATCCAGATAGCGTTGAACTAAAGCTAGAGATTGTTTTGCGGATTCCAATAGAGCATCTGAGCAACTTTGGATAACGTGACATAAAATTCCGTGACTATGTGTGCGTGTGGTCTCTGTGGCGTAAGGCTAGAGTTAGAAAAGCAGTACTTTCTGATTCGGAAGACATGTCTTGTCTGTGGCACTGATGAGCGGATAATTTGTACGCTTTTTGGCATTGTTTTTAGTATGTTTTTGGTAGTTTGAGTTGAGTTTTTAGTATATTTTTATTAATTTTTAGTTAAAATTCACTTTTCTGGACTTTACTATGAGTTTGTGTGTTTTTCTGTGATTTCAGGTATTTTCTGGCTGAAATTGAGGGACCTGAGCACAAATCTGATTCAGAGACTAAAAAGGACTGCAGATGCTGTTGGATTCTGACCTCCCTGCACTCGAAGTGGATTTTCTGGAGCTACAGAAGCCCAATTGGCGCGCTCTCAACGGCGTTGGAAAGTAGACATCCTGGGCTTTCCAGCAATATATGATAGTCCATACTTTGCCCAAGATTTGATGGCCCAAACCAGCGTTCAAAGTCACCTCAAGAAATTCCAGCGTTAAACGCCGGAACTGGCACCTAAATGGGAGTTAAACGCCCAAACTGGCATAAAAGCTGGCGTTTAACTCCAAGAAGAGTCTCTACACGAAAATGCTTCATTGCTCAGCCCAAGCACACACCAAGTGGGCCCGGAAGTGGATTTTTATGTCATTTACTCATCTCTGTACACCCTAGGCTACTAGTTCTCTATATATAGGACCTTTTACTATTGTATTTTTCATCTTTGGATTGTTTTTGATCCTTTGATCATCTTTGGACATCTAGTTCTTAGATCATTTGAGGGCTGGCCTCACGGCCATGCCTAGACTTTGTTCTTATGTATTTTCAACGGTGGAGTTTCTACACACCATAGATTAAGGTGTGGAGCTCTGCTGTACCTCGAGTATTAATGCAATTACTATTGTTCTTCTATTCAATTCCGCTTGTTCTTTGTCCAAGATATCACTTGTTCTTCAACTTGATGAATGTGATGATCCGTGACACTCATCATCATTCTCACTCATGAACAAAGTGACTGACAACCACTCTTGTTCTACAAGCAACCAAGGCTCTAGTGAATATCTCTTGGATTCTTTAATCAGAGTCTTCGTGGTAAAGGCAGGACTTGATGGCAGCATTCAAGAGAATCCGGAAGGTCTAACCTTGTCTGTGGTATTCTGAGTAGGATTCAATGATTGAATGACTGTGACGTGCTTCAAACCTGTAACCTACTGGGCGTTAGTGACAGACGCAAAAGAGTGATTCTATTCCGGTAGGGGAGGGAACCAAACCGGTGATTGGCAGTACTGTGACAGAGTGCGTGCATTAGCTTTCACTGCGCGGATGGGAGGTAGCTGCTGACAACAGTGAAACCCTACACGAGCTTGCCATGGAAAGGAGTAAGAAGGATTGGATGAAGACAGTAGGAAAGCAGAGAGACGGAAGGGAAGGCATCTTCATATGCTTGTCTGAAGCTCTTACACCAATGATATACATAAGTATCTCTATCTTTATCTTTATGTTATTTTCGTTCATCATCTATACCCATTTGAATTTGCCTAACTGAGATTTACAAGGTGACCATAGCTTGCTTCATACCACCAATCTCCGTGGGATCGACCCTTACTCACGTAAGGTATTACTTGGACGACCCAGTACACTTGCTGGTTAGTTGTACGAAGTTGTAGTGATCACAATTTCGTGCACCAAGTTTTTGGCGCCGTTGCCGGGGATTGTTCTTGTGTATGGACAACTGACGGTTCATCTTGTTGCTTAGATTAGGCATTTATTTTTTTTCAGAGTTCTTAAGAATGAATTTTAGTGTTTCAAGGTGATGTTCTTATCATCACCAAAGCTGATTGATCATCATCAATTTAGCTCTTGAATGCAATGTCTTGCTGAAGCTTAGCTAGCTATGTCTAATTCCTTTAGACTAAAGCTTTAGACTAACATTGCATGATTCCTGGAATTCTCACTAAGAATTTTGATACCCTTATTTTCCTTTTCACTCAATTTTCGAAAAAAAAAAACAAAAAAAAATTATTAGAAAATCATAAAAACCAAAAATATATCTTGCTTGAGTCTAGTGTCTCATCTTAAGTTTGGTGTCAATTGCATGCATTCATTCATGTGTCTTAAAGATCTTCAAGTAATTCTTGATGATTTCTTACTCTGATCTTTGAATTCTCTTGACTTGAGTGTTTATGTGTCTCATATGCATTTTTATTAGTGTCAGTAGTATACAAACTGCTAAGTTTGGTGTCTTGCATGCATTGTTATTTGATTCTTGTTGCATTTTGATTATTAAAAATCCAAAAATATTTTTAATTTGTGTCTTTTCAAGTCAATAGTACAGAGAATTGAAGATTCAGAACATACTGCAGAGGAATTATACAGAAAAAGCTGGGCATTCGAAAATGCCCAGTGAAGAAGGCAGACTGGCGTTTAAACGCCAGCCAGGGTACCTGGTTGGGCGTTTAACGCCCAAAAAGGGTGCATTTTGGGCGTTAAACGCCAGAATGGATACCATTCTGGGCGTTTAACGCCAGGATGGTGCTAGGGGGAAGATTTTGTTTTCAAATCAATTTTTTTTCAAGTTTTTCAAAATCAAATCTTTTTCAAATCATATCTTTTCAATCAAAGGTTTTCAAAATCAATTTCTTTCCTTTTTCAAAGATACTTACTAACAATTAATGATTTGATTGAACATTTTTTGCCTTTTCTGTAGAGGAAGGTTTTATGTTTGAATCATATCTTTTCTTGTTAGGCAAGTCATTAATTTTTAAAATCATATCTTTTTAAAATTGTTTTCAAATCTTTTTTTTTTAAATTGTTTTCAAATCAAATCTTTTTAAAATTGTTTTCAAATCATATCTTTTCAATCACATTTTTTTTAAAACCAATCATATCTTCTTAACCACATCTTTTTCAAAATAGCTTTCAATCAAATCTTTTTTATTTCTAATTTAAAAATCTTTTTCAAAAATCACTTGATTTCTTTTCCACTTTTATTTTCGAAAATCAATTAATGTTTTTCAAAAATGTTTTCAAAATATTTTAATTAATTTTCGAAAAATTACTTCCCTCCTTCTCACATCCTTCTATTTATGGAGTACCACTCCTTCTCAATGCACAATTCGAACCTTATCTAAGTAAAGTTCGAATTCTTCTTCTCCTTCTTCTTTCTATTTCTCTTTTCCTCTGACACCTCAAGGAATCTCTATACTGTGACATAGAGGATTCCACACTTTCTTGTTCTCTTCTCTTTCATATGAGCAGGAGCAGAGACAAAGACATTCTTGTTGAAGCTGACCCTGAACCCGAAAGGACCTTGAAGAGAAAGCTAAGAGAAGCCAAAGCACAACTTTCTTTAGAGAAGCTGACCGAATTCTTCAAAGAAGAAGAAGACATGGCAGCCGAAAACAACAACAATGCAAACAATGCAAGGAAGGTGCTGGGTGACTTTACTGCACCTACTCCTGATTTTTATGGGAGAAGCATCTCTATCCCTGCCATTGGAGCAAACAACTTTGAGCTTAAGCCTCAATTAGTTTCTCTAATGCAACAGAATTGCAAGTTCCATGGACTTCCAATGGAAGATCCTCATCAGTTCTTAGCTGAATTCTTGCAAATCTGTGACACAGTCAAGACTAATGGGGTTAACCCTGAGGTCTACAGACTGATGCTATTCCCTTTTGCTGTAAGAGACAGAGCTAGAATATGGTTGGATTCTCAACCTAAAGAAAGCATGGACTCTTGGGAAAAGCTAGTCAATGCCTTCTTGGCAAAGTTCTTTCCACCACAAAGATGGAGTAAGCTTAGAGTGGAAGTCCAAACCTTCAGACAGAAGGATCGAGAATCCCTCTATGAAGCTTGGGAAAGATACAAACAATTGATCAGAAAATGTCCATCTGACATGCTTTCTGAATGGAGCATCATAGGTATTTTCTATGATGGTCTCTCTGAACTATCCAAGATGTCTTTGGATAGCTCTGCTGGAGGATCTCTTCATTTGAAGAAGACGCCTACAGAAGCTCAAGAGCTGATTGAAATGGTTGCAAATAACCAATTCATGTACACTTCTAAAAAGAATCCTGTGAACAATGGGACTAATCAGAAGAAAGGAGTTCTTGAGATTGATGCTCTGAATGCCATTCTGGCTCAGAACAAGATATTGACTCAACAAGTCAATTTGATCTCTCAAAGTCTGTCTGGAATGCAAAATGCACCAAGCAGTACTAAGGAAGCTTCATCTGAGAAAGAAGCCTATGATCCTGAGAACCCTTCAATGGAAGAGGTGAATTACCTAGGAGAACCCTATGGAAACACCTATAATTCTTCATGGAGAAATCACCCAAATTTCTCATGGAAGAATCAAGAGAGACCTCAACAAGGTTTCAATAATAATAATGGTGGAAGAAATAGGTTTAGCAATGGCAAGCCTTTTCCATCATCTTCTCAGCAACAGACAGAGAGTTCTAAGCAGAATACCTCTGACTTAGCAACAATGGTCTCTGATCTAATCAAAACCACTCAAAGTTTCATGAATGAAACAAGGTCCTCCATTAGAAATTTGGAAGGGCAAGTGGGTCAGCTGAGCAAGAAAGTTACTGAAATCCCTCCTAGTACTCTCCCAAGCAATACAGAAGAAAATCCAAAAGGAGAGTGCAAAGCCATAAACATGGCCGAATATGGAGAGGAAAGAGAGGAGGTGGACGCCACTGAGGAAGGCCTCAATGGGCGTGCACCAACCTCCTCTGAGTTCCCCAATGAGGAACCATGGGAATCTGAGGCTCAAAATGAGACCATAGAGATTCCATTGGAGTTACTTCTGCCTTTCATGAGCTCTGATGAGTATTCCTCCTCTGAAGAGGATGAGTATGTCACTGAAGAGCAAGTTGCTAAATACTTTGGGGCAATCATGAAGCTAAATGACAAGTTATTTGGAAATGAGACTTGGGAGGATGAACCTCCTTTGCTCACCAAGGAACTGGATGACTTGTCTAGGCAGAAACTGCCTCAAAAGAGGCAGGATCCTGGGAAGTTTTCTATACCTTGTACCATAGGCACCATGACCTACAAGAAGGCCTTGTGTGACTTAGGGTCAAGTGTAAACCTCATGCCCCTCTCTGTAATGGAGAAATTAGGGATCTTTGAGGTGCAAGCTGCAAGAATCTCATTAGAGATGGCAGACAATTCAAGAAAACAAGCTCATGGACTTGTAGAGAATGTTTTGGTGAAGATTGAAGACCATTACATCCCTACTGATTTCATAGTCCTAGAGACTGGGAAATGCATGGATGAATCTATCATCCTTGGCAGACCCTTCCTAGCCACAGCAAAGGCTGTGATTGATGTTGATAGAGGAGAGTTGATCATTCAAGTGAATGAAGAATCCTTGGTGTTTAAGGCCCAAGGACATCCCTCTATCATCATGGAAAGGAAGCATGAAGAGCTTCTCTCAAAACAGAGCCAAGCAGAGCCCCCACAGTCAAACTCTAAGTTTGGTGTTGGGAGGCCACAACCAAACTCTAAGTTTGGTGTTGAACCCCCACATTCAAACTCTAAGTTTGGTGTTGGGAGGTTACAACACGGTTCTGAGTATTTCTGAGGCTCCATGAGAGTCCTCTATCAAGCTAATGACATTAAAGAAGCGCTTGTTGGGAGGCAACCCAATGTTTTATAGTTAACTATTTTCTTTTGTTATTTTATCTTTTTTGTAGGTTGATGATCATAAGAAGTCACAAAAACAATGAAAAAAGCAAAAACAGAATGAAAAACAGGAAGAAAAACAGCACACCTTGGAGGAGAAGAAGCTGGCGTTCAAACGCCAGTAATGCTAGCTGTTGGGCGTTTAACGCCCAGTCTGGCACCATTCTGGGCGTTTAACGCCAGAAAGGGGCACCAGACTGGCGTTAAACGCCAGTAAAGGGCAACAACCTGGCGTTAAACGCCAGGAATGGGCACCAGCCCGGCGTTTAACGCCAGAAATGGCTCAAAACGTGGATTTTGATGCCATTTGGTGCAGGGATGATTTTTCCTTGACACCTAAGGATCTGTGGACCCCACAGGATCCCCACCAACCCCACCACTCTCTCTTCTTCTTCACCCATTCACCATTCACCTCAATACCTCTTCACCACCTCCATCTCCTCCACTCTTCTTCTTCTACTCTTCTTTCTTCTTTTGCTCGAGGACGAGCAAACCTTTTAAGTTTGGTGTGGTAAAAGCATTGCTTTTTGTTTTTCCATAACCATTTATGGCATCCAAAGCCGGTTCAACTGAGAAGGCATGACCTCAAGCCCATCACTAAGAAAAAGATGGAGCAAACAAGAGACCCCTCTCATCATGAGATCCCTGAGATACCTCAAGGGATGCACTTTCCTCCACAAGACTATTTGGGAGCAACTAAACACCTCCCTAGGAGAGTTGAGTTCCAACATGGGACAACTAAGGGTGGAGCACCAAGAACATGCCATCCTCCTCCATGAAATTAGAGAAGATTAAAGAATCATGAGAGAGGAGCAACAAAGACAAGGAAGAGACATTGAGGAGCTCAAGCACTCCATAGGACCTTCAAGAGGAAGGAAGAGCCGCCATCACTAAGGTGGACCCGTTCCTTGATTTCCTTGTTCTTTATTCTTCTGTTTTTCGAATTTTTATGCTTATGTTTATCCATGTTTGTGTCTTATGATCATTAGTATCTTAGTGTCTATGCCTTAAAGCTATGAATATGAATCCATCACCTTTCTTAAATGAAAACTGTTTTTATCACAAAAGAACAAGAAGTACAGGATTTCAAATTCATCTTTAAAACTAGCTTATTTAGTTTGATGTGGTGGCAATACTTTTGTTTTCTGAATGTATGCTTGAACAGTGCATATGTCTTTTGAATTTGTTGTTCATGAATATTAAAATTGTTGGCTCTTGAAAGAATGATGAAAAAGGAGACATGTTACTGAGGATCTGAAAAATCATAAAAATGATTCTTGAAGCAAGAAAAAGCAGTGAATACAAAAAAAAAAAAGAGAAGTAGAAAAACGAAAAAAAAAAGGAGAGAAAGAAAAAGGGAAAAAGAAAGAAATAAAGTTGTGATCCAAGGCAATAAGAGTGTGCTTAAGAACCCTGGACACCTCTAATTGGGGACTTTAGCAAAGCTGAGTCACAATCTGAAAAGGTTCACCCAATTATGTGTCTGTGGCATGTATGTATCCGGTGGTAATACTGGAAGACAGAGTGCTTTGGGCCACGGCCAAGACTCAATAAGTAGCTGTGTTCAAGAATCATCATACTTAACTAGGAGAATCAATAACACTATCTGGATTCGGAGTTCCTAAAGAAGCCAATCATTCTGAATTTCAAAGGATAAAGTGAGATGCCAAAACTGTTTGGAGGCAAAAAGCTACTAGTCCCGCTCATCTAATTTGGAGCTATGTTTCATTGATAATTTGGAGTCTATAGTATATTCTCTTCTTTTTATCTTATTTGATTTTCAGTTGCTTGGGGACAAGCAACAATTTAAGTTTGGTGTTGTGATGAGCGGATAATTTGTACGCTTTTTGGCATTGTTTTTAGTATGTTTTTGGTAGTTTGAGTTGAGTTTTTAGTATATTTTTATTAGTTTTTAGTTAAAATTCACTTTTCTGGACTTTACTATGAGTTTGTGTGTTTTTCTGTGATTTCAGGTATTTTCTGGCTGAAATTGAGGGACCTGAGCACAAATCTGATTCAGAGACTAAAAAGGACTGCAGATGCTGTTGGATTCTGACCTCCCTGCACTCGAAGTGGATTTTCTGGAGCTACAGAAGCCCAATTGGCGCGCTCTCAACGGCGTTGGAAAGTAGACATCCTGGGCTTTCCAGAAATATATGATAGTCCATACTTTGTCCAAGATTTGATGGCCCAAACCGGCGTTCAAAGTCACCTCAAGAAATTCCAGCGTTAAACGCCGGAACTGGCACCTAAATGGGAGTTAAACGCCCAAACTGACATAAAAGCTGGCGTTTAACTCCAAGAAGAGTCTCTACACGAAAATGCTTCATTGCTCAGCCCAAGCACACACCAAGTGGGCCCGGAAGTGGATTTTTATGTCATTTACTCATCTCTGTACACCCTAGGCTACTAGTTCTCTATATATAGGACCTTTTACTATTGTATTTTTCATCTTTGGATTGTTTTTGATCCTTTGATCATCTTTGGACATCTAGTTCTTAGATCATTTGAGGGCTGGCCTCACGACCATGCCTAGACTTTGTTCTTATGTATTTTCAACGGTGGAGTTTCTACACACCATAGATTAAGGTGTGGAGCTCTGCTGTACCTCGAGTATTAATGCAATTACTATTGTTCTTCTATTCAATTCCGCTTGTTCTTTGTCCAAGATATCACTTGTTCTTCAACTTGATGAATGTGATGATCCGTGACACTCATCATCATTCTCACTCATGAACAAAGTGACTGACAACCACTCTTGTTCTACAAGCAACCAAGGCTCTAGTGAATATCTCTTGGATTCTTTAATCAGAGTCTTCGTGGTAAAGGCAGGACTTGATGGCAGCATTCAAGAGAATCCGGAAGGTCTAACCTTGTCTGTGGTATTCTGAGTAGGATTCAATGATTGAATGACTGTGACGTGCTTCAAACCTGTAACCTACTGGGCGTTAGTGACAGACGCAAAAGAGTGATTCTATTCCGGTAGGGGAGGGAACCAAACCGGTGATTGGCAGTACTGTGACAGAGTGCGTGCATTAGCTTTCACTGCGCGGATGGGAGGTAGCTGCTGACAACAGTGAAACCCTACACGAGCTTGCCATGGAAAGGAGTAAGAAGGATTGGATGAAGACAGTAGGAAAGCAGAGAGACGGAAGGGAAGGCATCTTCATATGCTTGTCTGAAGCTCTTACACCAATGATATACATAAGTATCTCTATCTTTATCTTTATGTTATTTTCGTTCATCATCTATACCCATTTGAATTTGCCTGACTGAGATTTACAAGGTGACCATAGCTTGCTTCATACCACCAATCTCCGTGGGATCGACCCTTACTCACGTAAGGTATTACTTGGACGACCCAGTACACTTGCTGGTTAGTTGTGCGAAGTTGTAGTGATCACAATTTCGTGCACCAGGCACCTTAAGTAGGATCATGAAGGGGAGTGGACTACTTAGAGCTTTATCTTTTGCTATAGTGAGAAACCTAGTAGTGGCTTGATGAGAGGACATGAGTTATGTGCAACATGGTGGATTGCTGCAGTGGAAGAGGTTAACTTGATGAGAGGACATGAGTTAATCACTTACGGCGGCCATTGAAGGAATTAAAATCTATTGAAGTAGACAGTGAGAAAGGTTAATCCGAAAAGACAAAGCATCTCCGAAGCCTTAACTAATTATCCATTATTATTTTCATACTTAATCCGGTATTTCTATCTTTATTTATCTGTTTTATGCATTCTTCGTGACAAACTAAATTCTCTATCCACCTAACTAAGATCTGCAAGGTATCCATTTCTTGCTCAAACCAACAATCCTCGTGGGATCGATCCTGACTCACCTCAAGTATTACTTGGATGACCCGGTATACTTGCCGGTCTATCTGTGCAAATTCTACGGAGCCAGTTTCGCGCACCAAGTTTTTGGCGCCGTTGACGGAGATTATTCGGATTTGATAAACAACCGAATTATCTTGTTGCTTAGATTATGTACTTTTTTACTATTTTGTTTGAGTCTTTTATTTTCTTTTTGTTTCAAAAAATTAAAAATTTTTCAAAAATATTTACTTTTCTTTATTGATTTTTATCTTTTGTTCAAGCCTTTTTGCTCTTGTTCTTGTTAAAGTTTTGAACTTTCATATTTTCTTTTCCAAAAATCTTCAAAAGTAGTATCTTTTGTTTGAGTCTAGTGTCAATTCTTAAGTTTGGTGTCCTTGGTATGTTCTATGTTTCCTTTGAATTTTTGAATTGTTCTTTGTGTTCTTTCTTGGTATTCAAGTTGTTCTTGTTTCTTTTCTTGTTTTGATCTTAAAAATTTTAAATTCCGTGTCTTTTGATGTTTTTCCTTTAAAAATTTCGAAAAATTTGTACTCTTTGATCTAAAAATTTTAAGTTTGGTGTCTATTGGTTGTTTTTCTCATTCTTCATTAATTCAAAAAATAAAAAATATCTTTCTATCTTCATTTTCAAAAATTTCAAAAAAAAAATTTTAATTTTAATTTTAAAATCATTATCTTATCTTATCTTAATTTCAAATTTCAATTTTTAAATCTTATCTTTTCAAATCTTTTCTTCTAATTTGATTCTTTCTTATCTTATCTTTCTTTTAAATTTTAAATTTCAAATCTTTATCTTATCTTGTTTCAATTTCAAATTCATATTTCAAAATTTAAAATTCAATTTTCAAAATTCAATTTTAAAATTTCAAAATCCAAAATTCAAATTTCAAATTTCAAAATCAAATCTTTTTAAAATCTTATCTTATTTTCAAATCTTTATTAATTAGTTACTTGTTTTCTTTTTGTTCTTTTTCAAAACTTCTCAACTAACTCTTCTCTTCTATTTTCGAAAACTTCTCACTTCGTTCTCTTTCTTCTTTTTCAAAACTCATCTATTTAATTTTCAAATATTTTTTAGTTAATTAGCTTCTATTTTCGAATAAATAACAATAAAAATAAAAATATTTTAATCTTAGTTTCCCATTTTACTTCTTAATATCTAATCTCTCCTACCTTCCTTCACCATGAACCCATGTGGGAATGAACAGTTCAGAAGAACTTTGGGGTCCTACATGGCCCCCACTCCTGACTTCTATGGGAGAAGTATCAGTATACCCCTATTGAAGCAAGTAATTTTGGGCTAAATCCTCAACTCATTACTCTGGTACAGCAAAACTCCCAGTACTATAGACTTCCACAGAAAGAGCCTCTTGAGTTTTTGGCAAACTTTTTATAAATTACTGACACAGTACACACTGAAGGAGTAGATCAGGATGTCTACAGATTGTTACTCTTTTCTTTTGCTGTAAGAGATCAAGCAAAGAGGTGGTTAGATAACCAACCCAAATCTAGCTTGAAAACATGGAAGCAGCTAGTAGATGAGTTTCTGAATCAATACTTTCCCACAAGGAAGCTAACCCAGTTAAGGCTGGTCATCCAATGCTTCAAGCAAGAGAATAATGAATCTCTTCATGATGCCTGGGGGAGGTATAGAAGAATGCTACGGAAATATCCCACTGAAATGTTTTCAGAATGGGTGCCTACACATTTTTTATTATGGCCTCACAGACATGGCTAGGATGTCTCTAGACCACTCTACTGGTGGATCTATACATATGAGGAAAATAATTGAAGAGGCTCATGAACTTATTGAGACAATTGCCATGAATCAGCATCTGTATTCAGTTGATGAGACCTCCATGAAAGGAGAAGTTAAGGTAATATCTACAAAGTCTAACCCTCTAGAAAGAGATGGCCCATTGACTTAGCAGCTACGTGCCCTTGCATAACAGTTGCTGGAATCACAAGAGGCTTTGCGAGAAACTTAGACTTCCAATAGGAATATAGAAGCCTAGCTGAGTTAAACAAGGCAGCAATTATCTAAGCAGATAAAAGATGAATGTCATACAATCCAACTGAGGAGTGGGAGAACATTAAACACCTAACCTCAGAACAACAGAAAACCAAGAGAGGAAAAGCTGACAGAGGATAACCAGACTGCAACCCAAGACACCTCTGAGGGCATTGAACGCTCAAAGAGGAATGTTATTGGCATTTAACGCCAAGAAGGGGTGCTTACTCCTGGCATTGAATGCCCATAGGGGGGCAGCACTCTTAGCGTTCAATGCCAAGAAGGGATACCCACCCTTGGCATTGAACGCCCACAAGAGAACATTGTTCCTGGTGTTGAACGCCAGAAAGGGGGCAGTAGGGGCGTTGAACACCCATCCAAGGATGGTCAAACACATGCAATTGCTGATAAGACCCTTCAACACCCTTCCAATTCTGTAAGCATTCACCCTACATCAACTTGTACAGGGCCAAGATGCCATTTTTTCAGAAACTCCATCAAGTGGAAAATGACAAATAATTTGCCCACTTTGTGGATTATCTCAAAACACTTGAGATCAAGATCCCTTTTGCAGAGGCTCTTGAACAGATATCTTCTTATGCTAAGTTCATGAAAGATATCTTAAGTCATAAGAAGGATTGGAGAGAAGCTGAAACAGTTCTCCTCACTGAAGAATGTAGTGCAGTAATCCAAAAGAGTTTACTAGAGAAACTCAAAGATCTTGGAAGCTTTATGATACCCTGCACCTTAGGGGATTCCTGCACAAAGACAGCCCTATGTGACCTCGGAGCAAGTATTAACTTAATACCTGCATCATTAATAAAGAGACTCTGTTTAACTCACGAAGTTAAACCTACCTGCATATGTCTTCAACTTACTGATGGCTCTGTTAAGCTTCCATCAGGCGTGATTGAGGACATGATTGTCAGGGTTGGATCCTTTGCCTTCCCCACAGACTTTGTGGTACTGGAAATAGAAGAGCACAAGAGTGCAATCGTTATTCTGGGAAGACCCTTCCTAGCTACAGGATGGACCCTTATTGACATTTAGAAAGGAGAAGTAACCCTGAGAGTCAATGAGGATGAATTCATACTAAATGATGTCAAAGTCATGCAGCATCCAGACACTCCAAAGGAGTGCATGAGTATTGATATCATTGATTTCCTTGTGGAAGAAGTGAATATGGCTGAGAGACTCGAAAAGGAGCTTAACGACATCTTTTATGATGTTCAGCTTGAGTTAGAGGAGCCAGAGGAAATAAAGGAGCCTCTGAAAACTCCTAAGGAGGAGAACAAGCCTCCTAAACTCGAGCTCAAGCCATTACCATCCTCCTTGAAATATGCATTTCTTGGAGATGGGGATACTTATCATGTGATTATAAGCTTTGCCTTAGAACCACAGAAAGGAAAGGTACTAATCCAAGTGCTAAAGACACACAAGACAGCTCTTGGGTGAACAATAAGTGACCTAAAGGGCATTAGCCCAACCCGATGCATGCATAAGATCCTATTGGAAGATGACGCCAAACCAGTGGTACAACCACAAAGGAGACTGAATCCAGCCATGAAGGAAGTGGCGCAGAAGGAAGTTAACAAATTATGGGAGGCTGGGATTATTTATCCATTTCTGATAGCCCTTGGGTGAGCCTTGTCCAAGTTGTTCCCAAGAAGGGAGGCATGACAGTGGTTCATAATGAAAAGAATGAATTGATTCCTACAAGGACAGTTACAAGGTGGCATATGTGCATTGACTATAGAAGGCTCAATAACGCCACCAGAAAGGATCATTTTCCTTTACCATTCATAGATCAAATGCTAGAGAGACTAGTAGGGCATGCATTTTATTGTTTCCTGGATGGTTATTCCAGTTACAATCAAATTGCAGTGGATCCCAAGGACCAAAAAAAGACATCATTTACATGCCCATATGGCGTGTTTGCTTATAGGCAGATGCTATTTGGCTTGTGCAATGTACCTGCCACCTTTTAGAGATGTATGCTCTCCATCTTCTATGATATGGTGGAGAAGTTCCTTGAAGTATTCATGGATGACTTCTCTGTCTTTGGAGATTCGTTTGAATCCTGCCTTGACCATTTAACCCTAGTTCTAAAACGATGCCAAGAGACAAATCTGGTTTTAAACTGGGAAAAATGTCACTTCATGGTGACTAAAGGAATAGTCCTTGGGCATCAGAACTCGAACAAGAGAATAGAAGTGGATCAAGCTAAGGTGGAGGTAATTGAGTGATTACCACCATCCAGTAATGTCAAAGGAATCAAAAGTTTCCTCGGACATACAGGATTCTACAGGAGGTTTATAAAAGATTTTTTCAAAATTGCAAAATTCCTTTGCAACTTATTAGCTACAGACACTCCATTTGTCTTTGACCAAGAGTGGCTACAGGCCTTTGAGACTCTGAAAGCTAAGCTTATCAATATGCCTGTCATCTCTGACCCAACTGGGAATTACCATTCGAACTGATGTTTGATGCCAGTGACCATGCCATTGGCGCAGTTCTGGGGCAGAGGCATAACAAGCTTATGCATGTCATCTACTATGCCAGTAGTGTTCTAAATGATGCACAGAAGAACAACACTACCACAGAGAAGGAATTACTTGTAGTGGTCTATGCCATTGACAGGTTCATATCCTATCTAATATGATCTAAAGTCATTATTTACACTGACCATGCTACTCTTAAATATATGCTCACCAAGCAGGATTCTAAGCCCAGGCATATAAGATGGGTATTACTCCTGCAAGAGTTTGATATAGAAATCAGAGACAGAAAAGGGTCAGAAAATCAAGTGGCTGACAACTTGTCCTGGATTGAACCAGTAGAAGGGACATCTCCTCCTTCTACCGAGGTGTTGAAAACCTTCCCAGATGAGCAACTTTTTACCATCCGAATTACACCTTGGTTCGCAAACATTGCAAATTACAAAGCTATAAGATTCACCCCCAATGAATACAGTAGGCAACAAGCTCGAAGGCTCATTCATGATGCTAGATACAACTTGTGGGATGAACCATATCTCTTTAAGAGATGTTCGGATGGGATAATCCGACGCTGTGTGTCTGAAGAAGAGGCACACAAAATCCTATGGCAATTCCATAGCTCCAATTATAGAGGACAATTTGGAGGAGAGCGAATAGCCACTAAAGTCATCCAAAGTGGTTTCTACTGGGCCACACTTTTTAAGAATTTCCGAGAGTTTTTCTGTCAATGTGATAGTTGCCAAAGGGCTAGCAATCTCCCTCATAGTCATGACATGCCTCAGCAAGGTATCCTAGTGATTGAGTTGTTTGATGTATGGGGTATAGACTTCATGGGTCCTTTCCCTCCTTCATACTCAAACACCTACATCCTTGTGGCAGTAGATTATGTGTCTAAATGGGCTGAGGCAGTTGCATCACCCACAAATGACTCTATAATAGTAATAAAGTTCCTTCAGAAGAACCTCTTTAGCAAGTTTGGTGTCCCTCGGACACTGATCAGTGATGAAGGAACTAATTTCTACAACAAGCAGCTTGACTCCGTGCTGAACCGATATGGAGTTCGCCATAAAGTGGCTACCCCATATCATCAACAGACAAATGGGCAAGCTTAGGTCTCGAATAGAGAATTAAAGAGAATCCTGGAGAGGACAGTGAATACCTCTAGAAAGGATTGGGCAAGAAAGGTTGATGATGCTCTCTGGACATACATAACAGCTTTCAGGACCCCTATAGGAACATCACCATATCAATTGGTGTATGGAAAAGCATGCCACCTACCAGTAGAGTTGGAACATAAGGCCTACTGGATAACCAGACTCTTGAACCTTGATACAAAGGCAGCAGGAGAGAAACAATTGCTCCAGCTAAATGAGTTGGATGAATTGTGACTTGCTGCATTTGAGAATGCTAATATTTATAAAGAAAGGGCCAAGAAGTGGCATGATAGAAAGATTTCTTCTAGAGTGTTTGAACCTGGACAGAAAGTTTTGCTCTTCATTTCTAGACTGAAGCTCTTTTCTAGAAAGCTTAAGTCATGTTGGACAAGACCCTTCCTGATCACTAATGTATCACCCTATGATCATATAGAACTCTAGAGTAATTAATCTGACAAAAGATTTACTATTAATGGCCAGAGAGTGAAACATTATTTGGGTGGTAAAATTGAGCAAGAAAAATTCACCTTGTTGCTGACCTGAGAGCAGTACCGTCAAGCTAGTGACGTTAAAGAAGCACTTGTTGGGAGCAAACTGGTGCACGAAATTGCAATCACACTTTTGCAATTCGCACAACTAACCAGCAAGTGCACTGGGTCGTCCAAGTAATACCTTACGTGAGTAAGGGTCGATCCCACGGAGATTGTCGGCTTGAAGCAAGCTATGGTTATCTTGTAAATCTTAGTTAGGATATCAAAGATTATCAGGGTTGATTGTGAAAAGTAAAAGAACATGAAATAAGTACTTGTTTTGCAGTAATGGGGAACAGGCTGAGGTTTTGGAGATGCTCCATCTTCTGAATCTCTGCTTTCCTACTGTCTTCTTCATCAAACACGCAAGGCTCCTTCCATGGCAAGCTGTATGTAGGGTTTCACCGTTGTCAATGGCTACCTCCCATCCTCCAAGTGGAAATGTTCAACGCACCCTGTCACGGCACGGCTATCCAGCTGTCGGTTCTCGATCATGTCGGAATAGAATCCAGTGATTCTTTTGCGTCTGTCACTAACGCCCCATAATCGCGAGTTTGAAGCTCGTCACAGTCATTCAATCATTGAATCCTACTCAGAATACCACAGACAAGGTTTAGACCTTTCGGATTCTCTTGAATGCCGCCATCAATTCTATCTTATACCACGAAGATTCTGATTAAGGAATCCAAGAGATATCTACTCAATCTAAGATAGAACGGAGGTGGTTGTCAGGCACGCGTTCATAGTTGAGAATATGATGAGTGTCACGGATCATCACATTCATCCGGGTTAAGAACAAGTGATATCTTAGAACGGAAGCAAGCATGATTGAATAAGAAACAGTAGTAATTGCATTAATCCATCAAGACACAGCAGAGCTCCTCACCCCCAACCATGGGGTTTAGAGACTCATGCGGTAAGAAGTACACAAAGAAACGTGTAAAGTGTCATGAGGTACAGATACAATGTCAAAAGATCCTATTAATAGTGAACTAGTAACCTATGGTTTACAGAAATGAGTAAATGACAGAAAAATCCACTTCCGGGCCCACTTGGTGTGTGCTTGGGCTGAGCATTGAAGCTTTCATGTGTAGAGACCTTTTCTAGAGTTAAACGCCAGCTTTCATGCCAGTTTGGGCGTTTAACTCCAATTTTTATGCCAGTTCCAGCGTTAAACGCTGGAAATTCTGAGGCTGATTTGCAACGCCGGTTTGGGCCATCAAATCTCGGACAAAGTATGCACTATTATACATTGCTGGAAAGCCCAGGATGTCTACTTTCCAACGCCGTTAAGAGCGCGCCAATTGGGCTTCTGTAGCTCCAGAAAATCCACTTCGAGTGCAGGGAGGTCAGAATCCAACAGCATCTGCAGTCCTTTTCAGCCTCTAAATCAGATTTTTGCTCAGATCCCTCAATTTCAGCCAGAAAATACCTGAAATCACAGAAAAACATACAAACTCATAGTAAAGTCCAGAAAAGTGAATTTTAACTAAAAACTAATAAAAATATACTAAAAACTAACTAAATCATACTAAAAACATACTAAAAACAATGCCAAAAAGTGTATAAATTATCTGCTCATCACAACACCAAACTTAAATTGTTGCTTGTCCTCAAGCAACTGAAAATCAAATAAGATAAAAAGAAGAGAATATACTATAGACTCCAAAATATCAAAGAAACATAGTTCCAATTAGATGAGCGGGACCAGTAGCTTTTTGCTTCCGAACAGTTTTGGCATCTCACTTTATCCTTTGAAGTTCAGAATGATTGGCATCTTTAGGAACTCAGAACTCAGATAGTGTTATTGATTCTCCTAGTTAAGTACAATGATTCTTGAACATAGCTAGTGTATGAGTCTTGGCTGTGGCCCAAACCACTCTGTCTTCCAGTATTACCACCGGATTCATACATGCCACAGACACTTACTTGGGTGAACCTTTTTAGATTATGACCCAGCTTTGCTAGAGTCCCCAATTAGAGGTGTCCAGGGTTCTTAAGCACACTCTCTTTTCCTTGGTTCACAACTTTATTTCTTTCTTTTTTTTTCGAAATTTTTTTTTTGAATCACTGCTTTTTCTTGCTTCAAGAATCAATTTGATGATTTTTCAGATCCTCAATAACAGTTCCCTTTTTCCCTCATTCTTTCAAGAGCCAACAATTTTAACATTCTCAAAACAACAAATTCAAATGACATATGCACTGTTCAAGCATTCATTCAGAAAACAAAAAGTATTGTCACCACATCAAACTAATTCAACTAGTTTCAAGGCTAAATTCGAAATCCTGTACTTCTTGTTCTTTTGTGATTAAAGCATTTTTTTCATTTAAGAGAGGTGATGGATTCATAGGACATTCATAGCTTTAAGGCATAAACTTTAATTTTTATTAATTATGAATTAAGAACAAGACTCAAAAATAGATATAAGATGAGACTAAAAATAGAAAACAAAAATTTAAATAGGCTCCTAATGATAGAGGTTTTTCACAGAGTTAGGACTCAACAACCTTGATTTTGAGAAGTGGATGCTCCCTCAAATTGAGGTGAGAACTTTTGGCGTTTCAGTTCTTGAAGTTCACGCCCCTGCTTCTCTTGTTCCTTCAGCAATTTGCAGAGCATGCAGTTCTGATTCTGCTGTTCTTCCTTAAGTTGCTCCATAGTCTCTTGCAACTTGGTGATAGATGCTTCTAGGCTGGCCCAGTAGCCAATTTCAGGAAATTCAGGGAGGAACTCCTGTGCCCTCCTTTTGATAGAGTTGTCTTGCATTTGTCCTTCCATTGACTTCTTGGTGATTGGATGTTCAATGGGTATGAATTCATCTACTCCCATCTTTACCCCAGCCTCTTTACAGAGCAAGGAGATCAAGCTTGGGTAAGCCAATTTGGCTTCAGTGGAATTCTTATTTGCAATTGTGTAGATCTCACAAGCATCACATGATGAACCTCCACTTCTTTTCCAAGCATAATGCAATGAATCATCACTGCTCTCTTGATAGTGACCTCAGAACGGTTGCTAGTGGGCAGTATGGAACGCCCAATAAAGTCTAGCCAACCTCTTGCAATTGGTTTGAGGTCTCCCCTCTTGAGTTGGTTTGGGACACCCTTTGAATTGGTTATCCACTTAGTTCCAGGGAGGCATATGTCCTCTAGAACTTGATCCAACCCTTTATCTGCTCTCACCATTCTCCTATTAAAGGATTCAGGATCATCTTGCAGTTGAGGCAGTTTGAAGATTTCTCTTATTTTGTCCAGATGGAAGTACATAACTTTCCCTCTGACCATGGTTCTGTAAGTATGGTAAGCGGTTCCAGTCATTCTCTGCTTATCTGTTAGCCACAGATTTGAGTAGAATTCCTGAACCATATTCCTTCCAACCTTTATCTCAGGATTGGTTAGAACTTCCCATCCTCTGTTTCGAATTTGCTCTTGGATCCCCGGATATTCATCTTCTTTCAGATCAAATTTTACTTCCGGGATCACTGACCTCAGACCCATTATTTTGTGATAATGATCTTCATGTTCTTTGGTTAAGAACTTCTCTTGATTCCAAAGATTCTTTGGATTATTCTCTTTCTTTCCTCTTAAATTGGTTTGTTTTCCCTTAGGAGCCATGATCTTGATGAATCTTGGCTTTAGTGATCACAGAAAAGCACACCAAACTTAGAGGTTTGATTGTCCTCAAGCAAAAGAAAGGAAGGAGGAGAGAGAGGAGGAGAGCAAATTCGAATGGTGTGGGGGAATGGTGAGGCCGAACGTGTTTTTATAAAGGGGGGAAGGAGATTTCGAAAGAAATTGAAAGGAGATTTGAGAAGATATGGAGAGAATTTGAGAGAAGGGTAAGTTTTTGAACAAGATTTGGGATTGATTTGAGAGAGATTTGAAGAATTATTTTAATTTTTTTGAGGATTTGAAAGTGAATGATGAAAGGTTGAGATGGGTTCATGTGGAAAAGTATGGGTAAAAAAAGGAAAGTTTGAAGAAAATTTGATTGGAAAACAAAATCTTG
Organism: Arachis stenosperma; assembly: GCF_014773155.1. Lineage (NCBI taxonomy): Eukaryota > Viridiplantae > Streptophyta > Magnoliopsida > Fabales > Fabaceae > Arachis > Arachis stenosperma. The sequence continues at coordinate 55,750,770 of NC_080381.1, forward strand.
GTCCCCCACCTTTCTGGCGTTAAACGCCCAGAATGGCATCCATTCTGGCGTTTAACGCCCATTTGTTGCCCATTGTGGGCGTTTAACGCCCAGCCAGGTGCCCTGGCTGGCGTTAAACGCCAGAATTCCCTTTATCACTGGGCGTTTTGCTAAATGCCCAAGATGCTGCACACCTGGCGTTAAACGCCCAGAATGGTGCCCATTCTGGCGTTTAACGCCCAAAATGCCCCTTACTGGCGTTTTTTCGCCAGTAAGCTCTTTTTCTCTGCTTTCTGCGCTGAATCCTTCTGTAACTCTGTGAATTCCTTCATTTTTGATACTTGCCTTTGTAAAAACAAAACATATAGCCTGCTAATGATTGGGTTGCCTCCCAGCAAGCGCTTCTTTACTGTCTTTAGCTGGACTTTTACTGAGAATCACTCAAGTCTTAGTTTTGAGCATTCCTGCTCAAAATTGCCTTCAAGATAATGTTTGATTCTTTGTCCATTAACAATGAACTTTTTGTCAGAATCAATATCCTGAAGCTCAACATATCCATATGGTGACACTCCTGTAATCACATACGGACCCCTCCACTGGGATTTAAGTTTTCCTGGAAACAATCTGAGCCTAGAGTTGAAGAGCAGAACTTTTTGTCCTGGCTCAAAGACTCTGGTTGACAACTTCTTGTCATGCCATTTCTTTGCCTTTTCCTTATAAATTTTCGCATTTTCAAAGGCATTGAGTCTGAACTCCTCTAGCTCATTTAGCTGGAGCAATCTTTTTTCACCAGCTAACTGAGCATCCATGTTTAGGAATCTGGTTGCCCAGTAGGCTTTATGTTCCAGTTCCACGGGCAGATGACAGGCCTTCCCATACACCAGTTGGTATGGAGAGGTTCCTATAGGAGTCTTGAATGCTGTTCTGTATGCCCACAGAGCATCATCCAAACTCTTTGCCCAATCCTTTCTTCGGGCTATCACAGTCCGTTCTAGGATTCTTTTTAGTTCTCTGTTAGAGACTTCAGCTTGCCCATTTGTCTGTGGATGATACGGAGTTGCCACTTTGTGGCTAATCCCACATCTGACCATAGCAGAGTATAGCTGTCTATTGCAGAAATGAGTGCCCCCGTCACTGATTAGTACTCTGGGAACACCAAACCTACTGAAGATGTGTTTCTGGAGGAATTTCAGCACGGTCTTGGTATCATTAGTGGGTGTAGCAATTTCTTCTACCCACTTAGATACATAGTCCACTGCCACCAGAATGTAAGTGTTTGAGTATGATGGTGGGAATGGACCCATGAAGTCAATTCCCCATACATCAAACAATTCTATCTCTAATATCCCTTGTTGAGGCATGGCATATCCGTGAGGCAAGTTACCAGCTCTTTGGCAACTGTCACAGTTACGCACAAACTCTCGGGAATCTTTATAGAGAGAAGGCCAGTAGAAGCCACATTGGAGGACTTTAGTGGCTGTTCGCTCACTTCCAAAATGTCCTCCATACTGTGATCCATGGCAATGCCATAGGATCCTTTGTGCTTCTTCTCTGGGTACACATCTGCGGATCATTCCGTCTGCACATCTCTTAAAGAGATATGGCTCATCCCATAGGTAGTACTTGGCATCTGAAATTAATTTTTTTCTTTGCACTCTGCTGTACTCCTGGGGTATGAACCTCACAGCTTTATAGTTTGCAATATCTGCAAACCATGGAGCTTCCTGAATGGCAAAGAGTTGCTCATCTGGGAAAGTCTCAGAGATCTCAGTAGAAGGGAGGGACGTCCCAGCTACTGGTTCTATTCGGGACAGATGATCAGTTACTTGGTTCTCTGTCCCTTTTCTGTCTCTTATTTCTATATCAAACTCTTGCAGAAGCAACACCCATCTTATAAGCCTGGGTTTTGAATCCTGCTTTGTGAGTAAGTATTTAAGAGCAGCATGGTCAGTGTACACAATCACCTTTGATCCCACTAGATAAGATCTAAACTTGTCAATGGCATAGACCACTGCAAGTAATTCTTTTTCTGTGGTTGTGTAATTCTTCTGTGCGTCATTTAGAACACGGCTGGCGTAATAAATGACGTGCAGAAGCTTGTTATGACTCTGTCCCAACACTGCACCAATGGCATGGTCACTGGCATCACACATTAATTCAAATGGCAATGTCCAATCTGGTGCAGAGATGACTGGTGCTGTGACCAGCTTAGCTTTCAGGGTCTCAAACGCCTGCTGACACTGTGTGTCAAACACGAATGGTGTGTTAGCAGCTAGCAGGTTACTCAAAGGTTTTGCAATTTTTGAAAAATCCTTTATGAACCTTCTGTAGAATCCTGCATGCCCCAGAAAGCTTCTGATTGCCTTAACATTGGCAGGTGGTGGTAATTTTTCAATTACCTCTACCTTTGCCTTATCCACCTCTATTCCCCTGCTTGAAATTTTGTGCCCAAGGACAATTCCTTCAGTCACCATAAAGTGACATTTCTCCCAGTTTAAAACCAGGTTAGTCTCTTGGCACCTTTTCAGGACAAGTGCTAGGTGATTAAGACAGGAGCTGAATGAGTCTCCATATACTGAGAAGTCATCCATGAAGACTTCCAGGAATTTCTCCACCATATCAGAGAAGATGGATAGCATGCATCTCTGAAAGGTTGCAGGAGCATTACACAGACCAAAAGGCATCCTCCTGTAGGCAAACACGCCAGAAGGGCAAGTAAATGCTGTTTTCTCTTGGTCCTGAGGATCTACTGCAATTTGGTTGTAACCTGAATAGCCATCCAAAAAGCAGTAATAATCATGACCAGCTAGTCTTTCTAGCATTTGGTCTATGAATGGTAAAGGAAAATGATCCTTTCTGGTGGCTGTATTGAGCCTTCTGTAGTCAATACACATACGCCACCCTGTGACTGTTCTTGTAGGAACCAGTTCATTTTTTTCATTATGAACTACTGTCATGCCTCCCTTTTTGGGGACAACTTGGACAGGGCTCACCCAGGGGCTATCAGAAATAGGATAAATAATCCCAGCCTCCAGTAATTTAGTGACCTCTTCCTGCACCACCTCCTTCATGGCTGGATTTAGCCTCCTCTGTGGTTGGACCACTGGTTTGGCATTATCCTCCAACAGGATCTTGTGCATGCATCTAGCTGGGCTAATACCCTTAAGATCACTTATGGACTACCCAAGAGTTGTCTTGTGTGTCCTTAGCACTTGAATCAGTGCTTCCTCTTCCTGTGGATTCAAAGCAGAGCTTATAATCACTGGAAAAGTGTCACCCTCTCCCAGAAATGCATATTTCAGGGATGGTGGTAGTGGTTTGAGTTCAGGTTTGGGAGGCTTATCCTCCTCCTGAGGAATTTTCGAAAATTCCTTTGTTTCCTGTGGTTCTTCTTGATCAGGTTGAGCATCTTTGAAGATGTCTTCAAGCTCTGATTCTAGGCTTTCAGTCATATTGATCTCTTCCACCAAAGAGTCAATAATGTCAGCGCCCATGCAGTCATTTGGTGTGTCTGGATGCTGCATAGCTTTTACAGCATTCAACTTGAACTCATCCTCATTGACTCTCAGGGTTACTTCCCCTTTTTGTACATCAATGAGAGTTCGTCCAGTTGCTAGGAAAGGTCTTCCTAGAATGAGAGTTGCACTTTTGTGCTCCTCTATTTCCAGCACCACAAAGTCAGTTGGAAAGGCAAATGGCCCAACCTTGACAATCATATCCTCTATTATGCCTGATGGATGTTTAATGGAGCCATCAGTAAGTTGGAGGCATATCCGGGTTGGTTTGACTTCTCCAGTCAACCCAAGCTTTCTGATAGTGGATGCAGGTATTAGATTGATGCTTGCTCCAAGATCACATAGGGCTGTCTTGGTGCAAGCACCTTCTAATGTGCATGGTATCATAAAGCTTCCTGGATCTTGAAGCTTTTCTGGTAAGCTTTTCAGAATGACTGCACTGCATTCTTTAGTGAGAAATACTTTTTCAGTTTCTCTCCAATCCTTCTTATGACTTAAGATCTCTTTCATGAACTTAGCATAAGAAGGTATTTGCTCAAGTGCCTCTGCAAACGGAATCTTTATTTCAAGAGTCCTTAGATAATCTGCAAAGCGGGCAAATTGCTTATCCTGCTCCGCTTGGCGGAGTTTCTGAGGATAAGGCATCTTGGCTTTATATTCTTCAACCTTAGTTGCTGCAGGCTTATTCCTTACAGAAGTGGTTGAAGAATCCTTTTTAGAGGGGTTACTGTCAGCACTCTCAGGTGTCTAATCCTCCCTTGGCGTCTGAACGCCAGGATTGGGTGGAAAATGGGCGTTAAACGCCAACTTTTCCCCCTTTTCTGGCGTTTGAACGCCAGAACTGGGCAGGGAATGGGCGTTTAACGCCGGCTTTCCCTCCTTTTCTGGCGTTTGAACGCCAATAGCATTCCTCTTTGGGCTCTTACTGTCCTCAGAGGGATTTTGAACAGTGGTTTGGTTATCCTCTGTCAATTGTTCCTTATTTGACTTTTTGCTCTTTTGAGTGGTGTTGTTCAGTGTCTTCCCACTCCTCAGTTGAACTGCTTGACATTCTCCTGTTATCTGTTTAGATATCTGCTGTTTTGCTTGATTCAACTGCAGTTCTATGTTCTTGTTAGCAACTTTAGTTTCATGTAGCATCTCTTTAAATTCTGCTAACTGTTCTGTCATCAGGAGTAATTGTTGATTAAGCTCAATCATCTGTTCTTGAGGATTAGGATCAGTGACTACTGCCATGACTTCCTTTTTTTGAGAGAACTCATTGCTAGAGTACAAATATTGGTTTCTAGCAACAGTGTCTATAAGCTCTTGAGCCTCTTCAATTGTCTTTCTCATGTGTATAGATCCACCAGCTGAGTGATCTAAAGACATCTGAGCTTTTTCTGTAAGCCCATAGTAGAAGATATCTAACTGTACCCACTCTGAAAACATTTCAGAGGGGCATTTTCTTAGCATACCTCTATACCTCTCCCAGGAATTATAAAGGGATTCATTATCCTCTTGTTTAAAGCCCTGGATGTCCAGCCTTAGCTGTGTCATCTTCTTTGGAGGGTAAAAATGATTCAGGAATTTGTCTGATAACTGTTTCCATGTCTTTATGCTTGTTGTAGGTTGGTTATTCAACCACCTTTTAGCTTGATCTTTTACAGCAAATGGAAACAGTAATAGTCTGTAGACATCCTGATCCACCTCTTTATCATGTACTGTGTCAGCAATTTGTAAGAACTGTGCCAGAAACTCAGTAGGCTCTTCCTGAGGAAGACCAGAATACTGGCAATTTTGCTGCACTATGATAATGAGTTGAGGGTTTAGCTCAAAGCTGCTTGCTTTGATGGGAGGTGTACAGATGCTACTCCCATATGCAGCTGTAATGGGGTTAGCATATGACCCCAGAGTCCTTCTGGACTGATCAATCTCACTTAGGTCCATGATGGATAAAGGGAATGATATGGATTGCAAGTAGAAAAATATTTTTTTTTGAATTAACCGAAAAAAAGAAAATAAAATAAAACAAAAGGAAAATAAAATAAAAATTCAAAAATTAAAAGAAAATAAGATCAAAGCAGATTGAAAACTGAATCAATTAGTTAATTAAAAAGATTTTGAGATTAGCAATTAGAAAGATATGATTGAAAATTTTTATGAAAAAGATTTGATTTTTGAAATGAAGAAAGAGAAAAACAATAAAATGACACCAAACTTAAAATTTTTAGAAAATCAAACACAATTTTTCGAAAATTTTAAAGGAAAAACACAAAGAGGACACCAAACTTAGAATTTTTTATGGATCAAAAAGGGATTAAAGACATGCAAATTCAAAAATTAGAAGAAAAACAAAAGCATGCAATTGACATCAAACTTAAAATATGAAACTAGACTCAACTAAAAGACTCTAAACCAACAAAAATAAAACAGTCCTAATCTAAGCAACAAGATAAGCCGTCAGTTGTCCAAACTCGAACAATCCCCGGCAACGGCGCCAAAAACTTGGTGCACGAAATTGCAATCACACTTTTGCAATCCCGCACAACTAATCAGCAAGTGCACTGGGTCGTCCAAGTAATACCTTACGTGAGTAAGGGTCGATCCCACGGAGATTGTCGGCTTGAAGCAAGCTATGGTTATCTTGTAAATCTTAGTCAGGATATCAAAGATTATCAGGGTTGATTGTGAAAAGTAAAAGAACATGAAATAAGTACTTGTTTTGCAGTAATGGGGAACAGGCTGAGGTTTTAGAGATGCTCCATCTTCTGAATCTCTGCTTTCCTACTGTCTTCTTCATCAAACACGCAAGGCTCCTTCCATGGCAAGCTGTATGTAGGGTTTCACCGTTGTCAATGACTACCTCCCATCCTCTCAGTGGAAATGTTCAACGCACCCTGTCACGGCACGGCTATCCAGCTGTCGGTTCTCGATCATGTCGGAATAGAATCCAGTGATTCTTTTGCGTCTGTCACTAACGCCCCACAATCGCGAGTTTGAAGCTCGTCACAGTCATTCAATCATTGAATCCTACTCAGAATACCACAGACAAGGTTTAGACCTTTCGGATTCTCTTGAATGCCGCCATCAATTCTAGCTTATACCACGAAGATTCTGATTAAGGAATCCAAGAGATATCTACTCAATCTAAGATAGAACGGAGGTGGTTGTCAGGCACGCGTTCATAGTTGAGAATATGATGAGTGTCACGGATCATCACATTCATCCGGGTTAAGAACAAGTGATATCTTAGAACGGAAGCAAGCATGATTGAATAAGAAACAGTAGTAATTGCATTAATCCATCAAGACACAGCAGAGCTCCTCACCCCCAACCATGGGGTTTAGAGACTCATGCTGTAAGAAGTACACAAAGAAACGTGTAAAGTGTCATGAGGTACAGATACAATGTCAAAAGATCCTATTAATAGTGAACTAGTAACCTATGGTTTACAGAAATGAGTAAATGACAGAAAAATCCACTTCCGGGCCCACTTGGTGTGTGCTTGGGCTGAGCATTGAAGCTTTCATGTGTAGAGACCTTTTCTGGAGTTAAACGCCAGCTTTCATGCCAGTTTGGGCGTTTAACTCCAATTTTTATGCCAGTTCCAGCGTTAAACGCTGGAAATTCTGAGGCTGATTTGCAACGCCGGTTTGGGCCATCAAATCTCAGGCAAAGTATGGACTATTATACATTGCTGGAAAGCCCAGGATGTCTACTTTCCAACTCCGTTAAGAGCGCGCCAATTGGGCTTCTGTAGCTCCAGAAAATCCACTTCGAGTGCAGGGAGGTCAGAATCCAACAGCATCTGCAGTCCTTTTCGGCCTCTAAATCAGATTTTTGCTCAGATCCCTCAATTTCAGCCAGAAAATACCTGAAATCACAGAAAAACACACAAACTCATAGTAAAGTCCAAAAAAGTGAATTTTAACTAAAAAATAATAAAAATATACTAAAAACTAACTAAATCATACTAAAAACATACTAAAAACAATGCCAAAAAGCGTATAAATTATCCGCTCATCACCAACCTAGCTATAGGAGAAGTTATTTCAGTTTTTTATTAAGTTTATTTAAGTTATCTCTGTTTAATTTTTACATTTGTTTAAGTTTGAGATCATGTGCAGTTGTTAGAACAGAAACAGAAACAACCAGAGCAGAAAATAGAGCACCCTAGGGAAGACCCCTTGCTGGCATTTAACACCATGCAAGAGGGAAAGAGGGGCATTGAACGCCCCCAGGAAGCAGCAAGACTGGCATTCAACGCCAGCCAGGAGGTATTGGTTGGGCGTTGAACGCCCCTAAGGTGCAGCAATCCTGGCATTGAACGCTAGCCAGGGGGCATTGGCTGGGCATTCAACGCCCTGAAGGGGAAGGCAAGACTGGCATTGAATGCCAGCCAGAGAGAACTGGCTGGGCGTTCAACACCCAAAGAGGAAGAGCAACTTGGCGTTAAATGCCAGAATGGATGCCATTTTGGGTGTTCAACGCCCATAATATGGTAAGGAGGATGTTGACTTTTTCAAAACAAATCTTTTCTATATATTATCTTTTTAACCATATATTTTTAAATAAGATTCTTCACACTATCATCTTTCAACTTCAAATTCCTTTCAAATTTAAAATCTTTTCAAAGCTTTTTTCAATTATTCCTTTTCAAATCTTTTTTCAAAAGCTCATATCTTTTTCAATTTTTTCAAATCTTTTTCAAAATTCCATATCTTTAGCAATCTTTTTTATTTCAAAAATCTTACTCAACTTTAAAATCTTGTTCATATCTTCTATCTTATTTTAATTTTTTTTATATCTTTTAATTTTAAAACATATCTTTTTCTATCTTTTACTAAAGTATGAATCATATTTTCTTTATCTTTTATCTAACTGTATTTGAAAACCCACCTTCCCCTCCCTCTATATATATCATTCGCTCTCCACCCTCACTCCTCCACCTCCAATTCGACTCTCTCCCCTCTTCTTTATCTTCTTTCCTTTTTTTTCTCAAGGACGAGCAAACCTTTTAAGTTTGGTGTGGAAGCGCCCTTCCTTCTCACTCCATTCGAATTTCATGGCTCCAAAAGGTGGAAAACCCACTTCAAGAAACAAGAAAGAAGACAACCAAATGGTTATTTTCAAACCTTTCAGATTCTATACCAAGCAGCATGAAGAAAATTATTACAAAATAATGTGCAAAAGGCCAGTGATCCCGAAAGTCGAATTCAAATTAAAAGAAGATGAGTACCTGGAGATCCAAGTGCAAATTAAAAAAAAAAGAGGCTGGAAGATTCTAACTGATCTTGAGATCAATGTTAGAATAATAATGATCCATGAATTCTATGCAAATCTAAGGATGACAGATAAGCAGAAGCAAGATGGACAAGGGTTCCATACTTTTCGCACCATGGTGCAAGGGAAGACTCTCTATTTTCATCTTGACAGAGTAAGAGAGATCTTTAAGTTATCTCCACAAAGGGATGATCCAGAATCCTTTAATAGGAGGGTGGTAGCTGATGAGCGAATATTTTATACGCTTTTTGGCATCCTTTTCATATAGTTTTTAGTATGTTTTGTTTAGTTTTTATTAAGTTTTTTAGGTTCTAGTGTTAAATTCACATTTTTGGATTCTACTATAAGTTTTTTTGTTTTTGCGCAATTTCAGATAATTTCTTGCTGAAATTGAAGACCTGGAGCAAATGTCTGATTTAGAGACAGAGAAGGCACTGCTGATGCTGTCCAGATCTGACCTCCTTGCACTGGGAAGAGCTTTTCTAGAGCTGCAAAAATCCAAATGGAGTGTTCTCAACGGATATGGAACACTGACTTCCAGAGCTTTCTATATTTTTCTTCATATTAGAAGGCCCAAAACTGGCATCCAACGCCAGCTTCCTACCATCTTCTAGGCGTCCAGCGCCCACAAAGCAGAGACTAGCGTCTGAACGCTAAAAGAGGACCCCCTAGCCAGCGTTCAACACCCTAGAGACCTCCTAGCACATGGATCTCGTCAAATCTCAGCCCAAACACTCATCAAGTGGGTTACAGAAGTGGATTCTAACACTAAAAAGACTGTTGTACCCTTACTAGTCAATTGTTTAGTATTTAAGGGATTAGATTTACGTTATAAGAAACTTTTTACCAGTCTTTACATGTTATTCAAGTTTTACATTGTATTTTCCTTTCAATATGAGTTTCTAAACCTCCTAGGTTGAGGGGAGGAGCCCTGCAGAGTTCTATGAATTAATCAAAGTATTATTGTTTTTCTTCGATCCATGTTTGATTTAATTCTAAGATGTATACCCGTTCTTCAACATGGTGAATAGGATAATCAATGACAATCAGCTCTGTTCATCATACTAGGACCGCGAGCCTAACAACCACCCGTGTCTACTTAGGTTCGTGTGAATACGTGACTAGAAAGCAGGAACTGCCAGCTTGATTATACATCTCTCAGTCAGCTAATCCACGACTTCGTTAGGGACTTCTCAAGACACCAGTTTAGCCGATTTCTGGGAACATTAGGGTCTCTGTGGTATAGGCTAGAACCCAATAAAATAGCATTGTCTGATCCGGAAGATTCAATCTTATCTGTGCCATTTTGAGTAGGATCGCCAAGAGAATGAACTGCTAGAGCTTCACCCTTGTTCAGATTGGATGACCACAACCAATGGCGTTTGATCTGAAATAGAGGATATTGATGACCACGGCCCATGGCATTGATCACATATAGCCTGTCATAGAAGAAATCACTCACAAGCAAAGAAGACACTAATACTAGAGTTAATTCAAAAAGACAAAGCAACTCCAATCCTTAACCATATTCCTGTTACTGATTGCCCTTGCATCGATCCAACAACCTTTTGATTCACCTGACTAAGACCAGCAAGATAACCATAGCTTGCTTCAAACCACAGTCCTCGTGGGATCGACCCTGACTCGCTCAGGTATTACTTGGACGACCCAGTGCACTTGCTGGTACAGCTGTACAAAAGTGTGGGGATTCGTGCACCAAGTTTTTGGCGCCGTTGCCGGGGATTTTTCAAGTTTGGACAACTGACGGATTACCTTGTTCCGTATATTAGGAAATTTTTTTATTTTATTTAAGTCTTTTATTTTTATCTTCTTCTTCTTTATTTTTGAAAAAAAATTAAAAACTTTTTCAAAAATATTTTTCTTTTCTTTGTTTAATTTTTGTTTTTGGTTTGAGTCTTCTGTTATTGTTCGTGGTAATTATCGTTCTCTTTGAGTCTTTCTTTCTAAAAATTTTCAAACATAGTTTCTTTTGGTTAAATCTTGTGTCAATTTTTAAGTTTGGTGTCTTCTTGTGTTTTTCTTTTAATTTTTCGAAAATTTTGTGTTTGGTTTTCAAAAATTTCAAGTTTGGTGTCTTTTACGTGTTCTTGCGTTCTTTGAATTTTATGAGTCTTGTTCTTGGTGTTCTTTTCAATCTTCAAACTGTTCTTGTATTATCTTTTTGTTTTGATTTTAAAAGTTTTAAGTTTGGTGTCCCGTTGTGTTTTTCCTTCAAATTTTTGAAAAACTTGAGGTATTAGATCTAAAAATTTTAAGTTTTGTGTCTTTTACTTGTTTTTCTCTTTCTTCATTAAATTCAAAAAATAAAAAAATATATTTTCTATTTTTTTTAACTTAATTTTCGAAATTTTCATTAAAAACTCATATTTCAATTTTAAATTTTTATCTTATCTTATCTTAGTTTTCAATTTTCAAAAATCAAATCTTTTCAAAATTAAAAATCTTATCTTTTTCAAAAATCTTATCTTTTTTATCAAAATTAAAAATCTTATCTTTTTTTTTTCTAATCTCAAATTTTAAAATAAAATATTTTTCAAATCTCTTTAATTTATTATCCTACCTTTTCTTATCTTTTTTAATTTCAAATTTTTAATTTCAAATCTTTTCATATCTTATCTCTTATCTTATTTTAAATTCAAATCTTTTCTTAATTAATTGTTGATTTTCTATCTCTTCTTTTTCAAAACTTCCTAACTAAGTCTTCTCTCTTAATTTTCGAAAACTCTTTCTTCTCCTCTCTCTTTTATTTTCTAAAAATCAGTAACTAATTTCAACTCTTTTTAAATTATTAACATTAATTTTTGAAAATTAATTAATAAATAAAAACAAAAATGTTTTAATTTTTATTTATCTTTTCTATTTCTAATTCTTCTCTTCTTTACTTCTATTTATTCGAACTCCTCTTCCCCTGTTTTCAAAGTATTCTTCTTCTCTCTCATCTTCCGTCTTCACTTTTCTATCTTCTTCTTCTTTCTTTACATCTCACTGGGAGTCTTCTACACTCAAATTAGACGTAGAAGCTTCCTTTTTTTCTTTTCTTCTCTTCTTGTTTATGACCAAGAATAGGGATAAAGAACCTCTCTTTAATCTTGATCCTGAACCTGAAAGGACTCTGAAGAAAAGCTTACAACAAGTTAGAGCACAACACTCCCGAAGGAACCTTTCAGAAAACTTTGAACAAGAAAAAAGAGACATGGCTAAACCTGAAGGTGATGCCAGAAAGGTTCTTGGTGACTTCATCATGCCTACCTCTGACTTTTATGGCAGAAGTATCTCTGTACCTGCCATTGGAGCTAACAATTTTGAGCTTAAGCCTTAGTTAGTCTGTCTTCTGCAATCGAACTGCAAGTTCCATGGAATTCCAATGGAAGATCCACATTAGTTCTTAGCTGAATTCTTACAGATCTGTGATGCTATAAAGACTAATAGAGTAAATCCTGAAGTCTACAAGCTTATGCTTTTTCCCTTTATAGTAAGAGATAGGGTTAAGATATGGTTAGATTCTCAACCAAAAGAAAGCTTAGACTCTTAGAAAAAGCTGGTTAATACTTTTCTGGCTAAATTCTTTCCCCCTTAAAGGATGAGCAAAAGTAGAGTTGAAGTTCAAACCTTCAGACAAAGAGAAGGTGAATCCCTCTATGAAGCTTGGGAAAGATACAAGCAATTGATCAGGAGATGTCCTCCTGACATGCTCTCAGAATGGTCTATTATAGGCATGTTCTATGATTGTCTGTCTAAGATGTCCAAAATTTCATTGGACAGCTCTGTAGGTGGATCACTCTGCTTAAAGAAAATGCTTGCAAAAGCTAGAGAGATCATTGAGATGGTTGCAAATAACCAATTCATGTACACCTTTAAGAGGAACCTTGTAAATCTTGGAGTCTCTCAGAAGAAAGGAGTTCTTAAAGTTGATGCTCTGAATGCCATATTGGCTCAGAACAAGATCTTGACCCAATAGGTCAATATGATCTCTCAGCATTTAACTGAAATACAAACTGCAGCTAGCAATACTACTTATGATCCTGATCAACCCACCATGGAGGAGGTGAATTACATGGGAGAACCCTATGGAAACATCTACAATCATTCATGGAGAAATCATCCTAACCTCTCATGGAAGGATCAACAGAAGCCTCAGCAAGGCTTCAACAATAATCAAGGTGGAAGGAACCAGAATAGGTTCAACAACAGACTACTATTCCCATATTTTCAAGGAAATATGGAAACTTCTAAGCAGAGCTTCTTTAACTTAGTTACTCTGGTTTCCAGCCTCTCTAAAACTACTCATAGTTTCATGAATGAAACAAGGTCCTCCATTAGAAATTTAGAGGTACATGTTGGTCCTCCATGAGACTCCCCTGACACTCTTCCAAGTAACACTAAAGTGAACCTAAGAGAAGAGTGCATGGCCATCACCTCTGAGGCTGAGGCTAAATCTGGAGAAATTTAGAAGGCAAAGAAGATTTCACTGGCCGTTCAACGCCCAAAATGGTAGCAAGCCTGGCACTGAACACCAGTGAGGAACCCCCCATTGGGTGTTCAATGCCCATCCTGGCAGCAGAGCTGGCATTGAACACCAGCCATGGAGCACTGGCTGGGCGTTAAATGCCCAAACACCCAGGAACTCTGGCACTGAATGCCAGTGACGAACCCCTCACTGGGCATTCAATGCCAAAGCAGGCAGGCATTCCGGCACTGAACGCCAGTGAGAAACCCTTCACTGAGCGTTCAACGCCCACACACCCAGGGAAGCTGGCGTTGAACGCTAGCAAGAATACCCCTGCTGGGTGTTCAACGCCCAAAAGAATAGAGGAACTAGCGTTTAATGCCAGTAAGGGTGGACAGCAAGGGCGTTCAATGCCCAAAGAACTATCAGAGCTGGCATTGAATGGCAGTAAAAGTACACCCTCTGAGTGCTCAATACCCACTCAAGAAACCCCTATCCCAGAACCAAAGAAAGTCAAGGCTCATGTAAAAATCATAGAGGTTCCTTTGCATGCACTCCTGCAGTGCATGAGTTTTGATGAATACTCATTTTCTGATGAGGATGAGGACACTAGGGAAGAGCAAGTTGCTCGGTACCTAGGAGCTCTTATGAAGCTGAATGCCAAGATATTTGGTACAAATCTATGGAGGAAGAACCTCTACTGCTTTCCAAAGAACTCAATGCTTTGGTTCAGCAGAAGCTACCTTAGAAGCTTCCAGATACTAGATGCTTTCTGATTCCTTGCACCATAGGCACCATGACCTTTGAAAAGGCTATGTGTGACCTAGGGTCAAGAATCAACCTTATGCCACTCTCTGTAATGGAGAAGCTGGGAATTCTTGAGGTACAAGCTGCAAACATCTAATTAGAGATGACAGATAAGACAATAAAGAAGCCATATGGCTTAGTAGAGGATGTCTTGGTAAAAGTTGAAAACCACTATATCCCTGTAAACTTCATAGTCTTGGATATTGGAGAGGATGAGGATGACTTTGTCATCCTTGGAAGACCTTTCCTAGCCACTGCCAATGCTATCATTGATGTGGCTAAGGGAGAACTGACTCTACAACTAAGGGAGGACCACATCTTGTTCAAGATGCCTCACCCCAATTCTCCATCTAATAAAAGAGACATAACTATGCAACACCTAGTGTTCTAATCCTCTCTTTCTGTGCAAAGTTTTAATGAGCCCCCAAACATCAATTCTAAGTTTGGTGTTGGGTAGCCATCAACAAACTCTAAGCACAAAGGTACTAAGAAGAAAGTGCCTAAAGGCTGGAAGGACAAGAAAGTCCCAACTGAAGGCCTCTCACCTGGCATGAGGGTTGTCTTCACCAAGAAGCCAGTCTTACCACATACAGTGAGTCATATCCAGTCTTTAGAGCATATGGAGCTCATTCATGAAAAGACAGGAAGAAAGTTCACTATAAGGAGCGAAAATCTGAGCCCATACTCACCTCCATAAGGAGCTGACCGTCAAGCTAATGAGCAACCCAACCTTAATAAATTATTTATTTCCTTTATTTTGTTTTATTTATATTTTAGGTTCATGATCATATGCAGTAATCAGAACAGGGATAGAAATGTTATAACAGTGAAAACAGAATACTTTGGATGGATTGTTGTTGAAGTTGAATGCTAGCCAAGGAGCTCTAGCTGGGCATCCAACACCCCATATGGGAAGCATTGCTGGCGTTGAACGCCAACCAGGGAGCAGCCCCTGGGCATTCAAATGCCAGTGCAGAGGGTAGGGAATCTAAATTTTCTACCCTCTCAGGACCAGTGGGTCTCACAACATCTTCACCTACTCCACTTACTTTCCCACTTTCCCATACACACTTCCCTATAAACCCTAGCCCAATCATATTCATATCACTTTCCCTATAACTTCCACCAACCCCCACCCACATCAAAATCAAATTTCCCACCCAAAACCCCACCCATGGCCGAACCTAAACCTACTTCACTCCTATAAATACCCCTCTTCATACTCCTTCATACACACACCTCTCATACACCACAAAACACCCCACGGCTGAGAGCCCTCTCTCCCTCAATCTCCTCCGATTTTCTTCTTCTTCTACTCCATTCTTCTCTTCACTTTATTTTTGCTCAAGCACGAGCAAAGTTTTATGTTTGGTGTTGGAAAAGTATAGCTTTTTTTCTTTCCATTACCATTCATGGCACCCAAGGTTGGAGAATCCTCTAGAAAGAGAAAAGGAAAAGCAATAGCCACCACCTTTGAATCGTGGGATATGGAGAGATTCATCACCAAATCCCACCAAGACCACTTCTATAAAGTAGTAGCAGAGAAGAAAGTGACCCCTGAGGTCCCTTTCAGGCTCAAGAAGAATGAGTGTCCGAAAATCCGAAGAGAGATCCAGAAAAGAGGTTAGGAAGTCCTAACCAATCCCATTCAAGATGTTGGGATTCTAATTGTGCAAGAGTACTATGCTAATGCATGGGTTACTAAAAACCATGATACTAGTGTGAACCCAAATCCAAGGAATTGGAGCACCATGGTCCCAGGGAGAATCTTAGATTTTAGCCCAGAAAGTGTGAGGTTGGCATTCAACTTGCCTATGATGCAAGAAGAACCGCAACCTTACACTAGGAGAGTCAAGTTTGATATGAAATTGGATAAAATACTCTTAGATATCTGTGTGGGAGGAGCATAATGGAAAAAGGATTCCCAAGGCAAGCCCATTCAACTAAGAAGGCTTGACCTGAAGCCCATAGCTAGATGATGGTTGGAATTCATCCAACGTTCCATCATTCCTACTAGCAATCAGTCAGTAGTGACTGTTGACAGAGCCATCATGATCCATTGCATCATGATTGGAAGTGAGGTGGAAGTACATGAGGTGATTCCTCAAGAAATGTACAAGATAGTTGAGAAGCTTTCCACCAATGCAAGGTTGGCATTCCCACACCTCATCTGTCATCTATGCAATTTAGCTGGAATTTTTATAGAAGGAGATATCTTTATTTGGAAGGGCAAGGCCATCACTAGGAAGAGGATGGAGCAAACTAGAGAGCATGCACAAGAGCCTGTGCAGCCGCTTCAACATGAGATCCCTAAGATGCCTCAAGGGATGTACTTTCCTCCTCAAAGCTATTGGGATCACTGGAAGACTTCTATTGGAGAACTAAGCACTAATATGGAGCAATTGAGGGTGGAGCATCAAGAGCACTCCATCACCCTCAATGAAATAAGAAAAGATCAAAGAGTCGTTAGAGAAGATCAAAGGGCTATGAGGGAAGAACAACAAAGGCAAAGGAGTGACATTGAAGAGATCAAGTATCACATTGGATCCTCAAGGAGGAGCACTAGCCGCCACCATTAAAGGTGGATTCGTTCTCTTTATCTCATCTTCCTTTGTTATTTTTCTGCTTTATGTTAAGTTTTATCTGTTCTCTTGTTTTTGTTGCATGATCATTTGCATTGATGTCTTAAAAGATGTAAAATGTTCCATATATCTCTCACCTTGCTTAAAAGAAAATTTTTATTTAAAAGAATTGAGAGATACATGAATTTCAAATTTATCATAAGAATAGTTTAATTATGTTGATGTGGTGGCATTGCTTTTGTTTTCTAAATGTATGATTAAACAGTGCATATTTGAAGTTGAAATTTTAGAATGTTGGTTCTTGAAAGAATAAGGAAAAAGGAAAAATATTATTGATAATCTGAAAAATTCAAAAATTGATACTTGAAGCAAGAAAAAGCAGTAAAAAGAAAAAGAAAAAGCATGTTGCAAAAGAAAAAAAAATATATGCATGCGAAAAAAAGAAAAAGATGGTGAAAAAATAAATAAATAAAAAGAGAAAAATCCATTACTGCCCAAAAATGCACGAAAAAGAGGGCAGATTGAAAAAGCCAATAACCCTTTAAACCAAAAGACAAAGGTAAAAAGGATCCAAGGCTTTAAGCATTAATGGATAGGAGGGCCTACAAGGAATAAAATCCAGGCCTAAGCAGCTCAACCAAGCTGTCCTTAACCATGTGCTTGTGGCGTGAAGGTGTCAAGTGAAAAGCTTGAGACTGAGCGGTTAAAGTCGTGATCCAAAGCAAAAAGAGTATGCTTAAGAACTCTGGACACCTCTGTCTGGGGATTCTAGCAAAGTTGAATCAGAATCCAAAAGGGTTAACCCAGTTAAAGTGTCTGTGGCATTTATGTATCCGGTGGTAATACTAGAAAACAAAGTTCTTAGGGTCACAACCAAGACTCTAAAAGCTGTGTTCAAGAATAAAAAAGAACTGAAATAGGATAACCAATAATATCATTTGGATTCTAAGTTCCTAAAGATGCCAAGCATTCTAAGTTTCAATGGATAGTGAGATGCTAAAACTATTTAGAGGCAAAAAGCTACTAAGTCTCGCTCATCTAATTGTAACTAAGCTTCATTGGAAACTTAGAAATTTATTGTATCTTAATTTTCTTTTTATCCTCCTGTGTTTTTGGTTTCTTGGGGACAAGCAACAGTTTAAGTTTGGTGTTGTGATGAGCGGATATTTTATACACTTTTTGGCATCCTTTTCATATAGTTTTTAGTATGTTTTGTTTAGTTTTTATTAAGTTTTTATAGGTTTTAGTTTTGAATTCACATTTTTGGATTCTACTATGAGTTTTTGTGTTTTTGTGCAATATCAGGTAATTTCTGGCTAAAATTGAGGAGTTGGAGGAAAAGTCTGATTCAGAGACAGAGAAGGCACTACAGATGCTGTTCGGATCTAACCTCCTTGCACTCGAAAGAGTGACAGAGGAAAAATGTCGGTAAAGATTTTCACAAAAATATCGTGTTGCAAGTATAGTTCTAAACCGACAATTAAATTGTTTGTCACTTAAGCAAACCCAATAAAATTAACTGAATTATTAAACCTCGTGTCGTCTCTCAAGGAATTGCAGGGATAATGTATTTATAATTGGTTATGGAAAAGTATTTTTGGGGATTTTGTGATAAGATACAAGTAATGTAAATAATAAGGAAATAAACTAACAACTAAGAAAAGTCCTAGCAAGGGTTGAGAATCGGAATTCCTATCCTCATTATCATTGTCAATTGTGATGGTTTAATTGCAAATTGCTCTCGCTTAGTCAACCTCTAACAATTGAAGGAAAGTCAAGTGAGCAAATCAACTTGAGTTCACAAATCCTAATCAAAGACTAGAGTTAGTGAAGCTCAAGCCCACTAGTAACTTTCAATCACTAACCAACAAGAGACTTTGACAATTCAAGAGTCTCCAAATTACTCAATCCAAGCTAAGAATATAAAAATCTAATTTAAAATCTTACCAAGAATTTTATCAAAAACTTGGAAGGCATAACATTAAAACATAGAAAACTAACAAGACATAGCGAAATCTAAAATTAACCAAAGCAAAGAAATAACAATAACAAAGCAATTGAACAATAAGAAATGTGAAACATAAATTGCGTTAATGAATATTGAGTGTAACACATGAACTCATGAACTAAATTAGCAAAATAAAGGAATCAAGGAGAGAAGTAAATAACTAAAGTGCTAGAACAAATAAAAATGAGAGAAAACTAAATTAAAGGAAGATTGAACATGAACCTAAGGAGAAATTGAAAGAAGAAACCCTAAACCTAGAGAGAGGATCTCCTCTCTCTAGAAACCTACATCTAAACCTAAAATTGTGTGAATAAAGTGTCAATAATTGATCCTACTCCACTTTTAGCCTCTATTCTGTAGTTTCGGGCCTGAAACTGGGTCAACAGCAGCCCAGAAATTGCCCCCAGCATTTTTTGTAAATTACAGCACGTTTCGCTCGTCATGCGTACGCGTCAGCCACGCGTACGCGTCGCTGGACTTTTCACTGGCCACGCGTAGGCATCAGCCACGCGTGCGCGTCACTTGGACATTGGCTTAGTCATGCGTACGCGTCGTCCACGCGTGCACATCGCTACCAGATTCTTAAAACTTCAATTTCTTGTATTCCTTCCACTTTTGCATGCTTCTTTTCCATCCTCTAAGCCATTCCTGCCGTATAAAACTTGAAAACACTTAACACACATATCAAAGTATCGAATGGTCATAAGAGAGAATTAAAATTAACAAATTTAAAGCCAAAGAAACATGAAAATGTAAAACATGCGAATTATATGCATAAGTATGAGAATAACTGATAAAATCCACTTTATTCAATACAAAATAAACCGCAAAATAGTGGTTTATCAAAGACCTTTTCTGGAACTACATAAGTCCAAATTGAGCGTTCTCCACGGCTATGGAAAGTTGACTTCCAGAGCTTTTCAGCAATGTATAAAAGTTCATACTTTGCTTTAGATTAGAAGTCCCAAAACTGGTGTCCAACGCCAGCTTCCTGCCCCCTTCCAGGCGTCCAGACCCCACAAAGTAGAGACCAGCGTTCAATGCCCTAGAGACCTCCTAGCACGTGGATCTTATCAAAGTTTAGCCCAAACACTCATCACGTGGGCCTCAGAAGTGGATTCTAACACTAAAAAGACTGTTTTACTCTTACTAGTCAATTGTTTAGTATTTAAGGGATTAGATTTATGTTATAAGAAACCTTTTACCAGACTTTACATATTTTTCGAGTTTTACATTGTATTTTTCTCTCAGTATGGGTTTCTAAACCTCCTAGATTGAGAGGAGGAGCCCTGCTGAGTCCTATGAATTAATAAAAGTATTACTGTTTCTCTTCGATTCGTGTTTGATTTAATTCTAAGATGTATACTCGTTCTTTAACATGGTGAATAGGATAATCAGTGATAATCAGCTCTGTTCATCATACTAGGACCGCGTGCCTGACAACCACCCGTGTCTACTTGGGTTTGTGTAAATACGTGACTGGAAAGCGCAAACCGCCATCTTAATTATACATCTCTAAGGTGGCTAATCCACGACTTCAAACTTTTCGAGACACTAGTTCAGCTGATTTCCAAGAAGATTAGGGTCTCTGTGGTTGGCTAGAACCCAAAGAAGCAATATTCTCTAATCTAGAAGATTCGACCTTGTCTGTGACGTTTTGAGTAGGATCGCCAAGAGAATGAACTGCTAGAGCTTCACCCTTGTTCATATTGGATGACCACGACCAATGGCGTTTGATCTGAAATAGAGGAGATTGGTGATCACGGCCCATGGCATTAATCACATACAGCCTGCCATAGAAGAAATTACTCACAAGCAAAGAAGACAGTAATACCAGAGTTAATTCAGAAAGACAACGCAACTCCAATCCTTAACCATATTCCTATTACTGATTGCCCTTGCATCAATCCAACAACCTTTTGATTCACCTAACTAAGACGTACAAGATAACCATAGCTTGCTTCAAACCACAATCCTGGTGGGATCCATTCTGACTCGCTCAGGTATTACTTGGATGCACTTGCTGGTACAGCTGTACAAAAGTGTGGGATTCGTGCACCAGTAGCTGATCCAAAGTTGGATCAGATCCTAGAAGACATATGTCTGCCTGGGACTAAATGGATTAATAACACAAAAGGAAATCCAAACCAATTGAGAAGATTAGATCTCAAACCATTTGCTAGGGGCTGGTTAGACTTCATTAGGCGTTCTATACTCCCTACTAGCAACTGCTTTGAAGTTACCATCAAATAGGTTGTGATGATTCACTGCATCATGATGGGAAAGAAGGTGAAAGTCCACCAACTGATTCCCCTTGAGCTGTACAAAATTGCAAACAGGATGTCAACTCAAGCCAAAATGGCCTATCCAAACCTTATTTTTTGCTTATGCAAGGAGGCTGGAGTTCTGATTAACAGAGACTCATTTATCCCAGTAGAAAGCCCAATCACCAAGCAAGTGATGGAAAGCGCTCAAATACCAGCTGATCTTCCCAAGAGTAAGACACCTGAGCCTCTTCAAGAGATCCCTCCAATTGAAAGTTGGACGCTAGCTGGAAGCATCTATTGCAGAATTGAAAACCACCTTGGATCAACTAAGAGAGAAGCAAAAAGACTAAACAAGCATACATGCTCTGCAAACTAGTCAAGGAACAAGAGAAGCAGGGGCATGAGTTAGAAGAGCTGAAACGTCAGAAATTATCTCCTGAAGAGCCTACACCTCCCATGATTAAGGTGGTTGAGTTCTACCTCCCTATTTCTGTGGCTATTTGATGCGTGAGCATCTTTTCTATCTTTTCCTAGTGAATTTTCATTTGAATTAATAAGTTTAATCAAGATTTAATAACTTTTAGCCACTATAAATGTTACATTTAGTTGTTTGCAATTTATATTTATTTTAGGTAGTATTTGGATGGATTTGACGAAGTTTTGTAGCAGAAAAGGAAGAAAGCGAATGATGCTGTCAACCCCAACCTCCTTGCACTCAAACCGGAATAACTTGAGCTATAGAGGTCCAATTGACTTGATTCTAGCGACACTGGAAAGATAACTTCCGGAGCTTTCCAACAATATATAATAGTATGCCCTTTTTTTCCATTTCGTTCGGCCATCTCCATGCCGAACTTGACAATGGTCAAGTTCAGCGCCAATTTGAAGACTCCAAAGGGGGAATGCGCACACCATTCCACGCTGAACTTGGGTTAATCCAAGTTCAGCGTGGATTCAAGGATTCAAGGAAACACACTGCCTCATCCACGATGAACTTGAGAATTTTCAAGTTCAGCGTGGACCTTAATTTAAAATAATTTTGATTTAAACTTTTATTTTATTTATAATTAGGAAAAGATATTGTTTTGTTTAGGAATTTTATTTTACATTAATGAGGATTAGATATAAAAGGAAAAAGAATCAGCCATTTGGGCTCCCATTTCTTCTCTCTTCAACCTCATTCCGCAATTTACAGTTTTTGAGAATCCTAGTTTTCTCTCTGAATCATGAGCAACTAAACCTCCACTATTAAGGTTAGGAGCTATGTCTATTGTATGGGTTGATACTATTATTTTTCTATTTTAATTCATGTGCTGATTTATATTTCAAGAATTGTTTTCGTTCTTTATCTTATGAATTTGGGTGGAACGGAGTATGACCTTGGTTCTAATTGAGTTCTTGTATAACTTGGAAAAGTTCTTTACTTGAACAACTGCTTGAAAACATATTCTCCTAAATTTCTAATTATCTGGACTTAACGGGATACGTGACATATAATACTCTTATATTTGGGTAATTAGTATTTCTATGGCATATAAACTAGAATTGAACTTCACCCTCTAATTGACATTAAGTGACCAAGGAATTGGCGGTTGATGAATTTTAGAGGAGACTAAAAAGGTCTAAGGAATTAGGGTTTAGTCACATATAGTTTGACATGAATTAAATCTTGCATGATTAAAATAGTTAGTAAGAAAAATCAATCCGGAAGATAGATATCTCTGAAGCCTTAACTGTTTTCTCATATATATTTCACATTAATTTACTGCTTGTTTTCTGATTTTCTAAATTACCGTTTGATGCATTTAAATTCTCAACACTATTTTCTTTTTGTCTGACTAAGCCAATCACTCAATTATTGTTGCTTGATCCATCAATCCTCTTGGGATCGATCCTCATTCAGTTGAGGTACTACTTGGCACGACCCAGTGCACTTCCCGGTTAGTTTGTGGTTGTGAATTCTGCACCAAATTTTTGGCGTTGTTACCGGGGATTGATTGTGATTTAGATTCTCAACCCAAGGAGAGTTTGGATACTTGAGACAAGGTTGTTACTGGGTTTCTTACTAAATTTTTCCCACCAAAGAAGCTGACTAAGCTTAGGGTGGAGGTTTAGACCTTTAGACAGAAGGATGGTGAGATCCTCTATGAAGCTTGGGAGAGGTACAAGCTGCTGACCAGGCAATGCCCTCCGGACATGTTCTCTAAATGGACCCAACTAGATATCTTTTATGAAGGTTTGGGTGAAATGTCCAAGATATGCTTAGATAATTCTATAGGTGGTTCATTGCACATGAAGAAGACACCGGAAGAAACTATTGAGCTTATTGAGTTGGTTGCTAGAAACCAATATTTATACTCATCTAACAGGAATCCTGTGAACTCTGAGGCTCCTCAGAAGAAAGGTGTTTTGGAAGTGGAAGATGTTGATGCTCTTTTTGCTCAGAATAAGCTTTTCTCTCAGCAAATAAATCTAATTACTCAATAGTTGAGTGGAATACAAGTTTCAGCTGTCAACACTCAGAATGCACATCAAGATGTCCCTTATGACATGACAAGTAACTCTATGCAAGATGAGAATTATGTTTATCTTCAATCTTCCACTGAATAGGTCAATTACATGGGGAATGCTACTAGAAACCCAAATAATGATCCGTATGCCAAGACCTATAATTAGGGGTGGAGAAATCACCCAAATTCAGAATTTTAACAATAATTCTAAGGGTGGTTTTCAACAGAATAATTTTAATAATCACCAATTTTAGTCATCTCAACAAGCAACTCCTCAGTCTCAAAAGACTACTGATTTGGAAGCTCTAATGGCAAGTTTTATATAGGAAACCAGAGTCTCAATCAAGAACTTGGAGATTCAGGTGGGTCAATTAGCCACAAAAGTTAATGAAATTTATCAGAGGACCACTAATAGCCTTCCTAGTAACACAATTCCAAATTCAAGAGAGGAATGCAAGGCTATCACCATGATAAGTGGACAAGTGGCAACTACGGAAGCACAAGTTAATGAGAAGCCAGTTGAAAAAGAAGCTCCAGAGGAGAAAAAGAAAGAAGTAGAGCACGTCCCTCCAAAGCATATGGACAACCCATTCCCAGACTCTCTTGACACTTATCCTATATTGCCGAAGGCTCCTGAGTACAAGCCTGAAATGCCATATCCTCAGAGACTTCAAAAGGAGACCAAGGACAAGCAGTTTTCAAAGTTCTTGGAAGTCTTCAGAAAGTTGCAAATCAATATTCCTTTTGCTGAGGTTTTGGAGTAAATGCCTCTTTATATCAAATTCATGAAGGAGTTGTTGTCAAAGAAGAAGCCTTTAAAGAGAGATGAGATAGTGGTCCTAACTAAGGAATGTAATGCCATTATTCAGAATAGCTTGCCAAGGAAGATGCCAGATCCAGGGAGCTTTCAAATTCCATGCACCATTGGGAGAACCACCTTTGAGAAAGTCCTATGTGATCTGGGGGCAAGCATAAATTTAATGCCCTTGTCTGTGATGAAGAAGTTACAAATCCAAGAGGCACAATCCATAAGGATAGCATTACAGATGGCAGACAAATCTATAAAGCCTACATACGGATTAGTGGAGAATATCTTGGTCAAAGTTGGTAAATTCTTCCTCCCAGCAGATTATGTGATTCTTGATATGGGGGAGGATGAAAATGTCTCTATAATTCTAGGAAGACCTTTCCTAGCCAGTGGGAGAGCTCTAATTGATGTAGAAGTGGGTGAATTAGTGCTTAGAGTGCATGATGAGCAACTAGTCTTTCATGTATTCGAAGATGTACATTTACCAGGTGCAGGAGAGAGGTGCATGCAGATTGAGCTTATTGATCCAAACCTTCAAGAACCCCCTGATGATGCACAACAGAATTTGCAGCTCAAACCTCCTTTGGTAACAATCAATAAAATTCTTCCTAACATCAAATCTAAGTTTGGTGTTGAGAATGCATCATCCACCAAGGCGGATGTTCCCAAAAAGAAGAAAGTACCCAGGGGGTAGAGAAACAAAAAGATTCCCACGGAAGACTTCTCCCCAGGAATGAAGGTGGTATTCACTGCATGTCTAATTCTGCCTCATAGAGTGAACAGAATCCTGTTTCTTGAGCATATAGAGTTGATCAATGGGAGCACAGGAAAGAAGTTCATAGTGAGGGGTGAAGAGCTGAGCTCTTATGATCCTCCTCCTTAGAGAACCTAACCATCAAGCTAGTGATGGTAAAGAAGCGCTTGTTGGGAGGCAACCCAATGGTTTTGTATCCTTAGTCTATTTTCCATAGTAGTTGTTTTATTATTTACTATTTTTCCTTTGTTTTACTTGTGTCACGCGGCCGCGTGCCTTGATTTTCGACGTTAAAAAGGTGCATGGCTGAAAGTTGTGCTGGAATTGGGCTGGCCTCGTGCTAGAAGCCCAAGCCCTCCCACGCGACCGTGTGCCCCACGCGTCCGCGTCGTTTTCCAAAAATGGCCATCCACGCAATCGCGTCACCCCAATTTTGGCAAATAAATTAATTTGAATAGAGAGTTGTGCAGGCGCGAGGCTGCACTCGCACCAGAAGCATCACATGGGTCACGCGACCGCGTCCTTTTACTTAAAGCGCAATCGCGCGAACACGTCCCCCACGCGTCCGCGTCGCTTGCAAGGCACAGCTTATCTTAATTTGCCAAATATCTTATCTTTTCTTCCCCAATCCTAATTTTTCCTCCCTCCTTTCTTCTTCCCTTCTTTCCCTTCTCATTCTTCTTATTTTTCTTTTTATTTATTTTAATTCATTTGCATACTTTCATTCATTGCATTATTTTCATTGGTGTTAGAAATTTATTTGGGTAATTATTTACCATATTTTGCTTGTGGATTATTAAAGAAATTATTTGACAATTATATTAATTTTTAAAGGGTTGCTTGCATGTTCAATTTAATACTTTCAAATAGCTTATTTACCGTGCATGCTATGTGTTTGTGAAAACGCCCGTATGGCATTGTGCACTATTTTTAAGACTTCTTTTAATCTACTACTATAAATGCCTGCTTTTCACAAATTCCCTTTACTATTTTATTAATTAAATATAATTGTTAATACAAACGTTATTGTTAGTTTCTCACGACTAACAATACATTAAAAGCTTTTGATGCTTGATCTATGCTACTCATGCCCTTGCCGGCATGCTAATAAACATCTTGCATCCAATACTCCCCATGCCTTGCTATATTTCCATTGATGAACTGATCACATGGAATCGCGACCATGTCTTTCATTCACTATTTCTTTTGCTTGGCATGATTATCACTCGTACCGCCCTCCTCTTTGCTCCACCCATTTGACTTCATGTGCCTTTCTCTTATCTCTTTTTCAAGCTGGCCACCAAAACGGGTAAAGAGAAAGCTTCTACAACGAGCAACAGCTGAGGAATCACAACACCCGCCCACCTGTACTTCTCAGCATGCACCGAGGACGGTGCAATCTTTAAGTGTGGGGAGGTCAACACCGATCTTCACGGGTTAGTTAGCCCCTTCTCAACACCAATTTTTGTTTTTCATTGTTGCATTTGCATGCTTGTTTCTTTTTGTGCATATTTTACCACTTGGTTAAAGTAATATTTTCTTTTTCAAGAAATTTTTATAGTATTTCACTAATTTGAATAAAACTTTTTGAAAAACTTGTATGAAAGAAATATTATTTTGGAACATGGTTTAAAGCTCGAACACACAAAACCAGTGAGATTTTGAGCCTATTTGATTGGTTGCATTTTATCAACCAATATTTTATTTTTGGTGTGTATTTCTCTCTCTAAAATTGTAATCTTTGTCTTGCTTAATTCTATATTTCCATTGTTTAATGTATGCATACACTTATATGATTGAGGCCTTGTTTCACTGAGCTTACATACCCATATGGCCTTAACCTTTTCATTATCTATTGCAAACCAATTTTGAGCCTATTTTACCCCTTTGTTCTTTATTTTAGCACATCATTAACTCTAAGCGAAAAACAATAATTTCCTTAATTTGAATCCTTGGTTAGCTTAGAGTAGTGAGAGTGCTCATAAATTAAGTGTGGGAAAAGTGGGTTTGGAAACATCTGGTTTGAGAATTGAGTATATTAGAATTTTCTGAAAATGTGAAAGAAATGTTTAGGACATGTTCATGCATTCAATAAATTAATCATATGCACTGAGAAAAAAAAAAATATATATATATATATATATATATATATATATATATATATATATATATATATATATAAAAGAGAGCAAAATAAGTGAAAGGGGACAAAATGCCCCAAAGTAAGTGGTGAAAGCAATGCATATGAGTTGTACTTGAAATTAGAATGCATGAATATGTGGAAAACATGGTTAATGGATGGTTAGATGTTGTATTATGATTACATGGATTGTTTAAGTGGGAAAGTTTCAGTTAATTAAGGATTCAGATTTTAGTCCACTTGACCAAATACAATCCTACCTTGACCCTAACCCCATTACAACCCTTAAAAGACCTCTTGATATGTGTATCTGTGCATTAAATTTATGTTGATTGTTAGATGAAGAGAAAGCCTTAGAAAGCAAGGCTAGTAGAGAATTGAGAGAATCGAACCTAAAACACTTGAGTGATTAAGAGTGATATACACTACTAGTGAGGGTTCGATGCTTGATTCTTTGTTCCCGACTTTCATGAGCTATTTTCTTCTACAAATCTATTTGTACTTCATTTTTATGATTTGAATTAGTGAAATCCAGTTCATATCTATTCTTGGGGATTTATTTGCTTTCAACCAAGTAAGTAGAAACATTTTTTCATGTAGTTGCACTCATAGGTTGCATTTCATGCATTCTACCATTCCTCTTCATTCCTTTATAGTTTCTCTTGAGCTTAGCATGAGGACATGCTAGTGTTTAAGTGTGGGGAGGTTGATAAACCCATATTTCATGAGTTCCTTTATGCTTAATTTGAGTGATTTATATAATCCTTCACCTACTTATTCACATTAATTGCATGGTTTTACTTTCACTTCCTTATTATGTCATATTGTGAAAAACATGTTTCCTAAGCTTTGAAAATTAATTATTTTAATTACTTTTATTTCCATTCGATGCTGTGATTAGTGTGTTGAGTAATTTCAAATTTTCTAAGGCAGAATGACTTAAAGGATGAAAAAGGAAACATACTAAAAGGAAAGGAGAAAGCAAAACGGAGCTTTAAGGAAACTGGTATCCACGCGATCGCATGGACGACGCGATCGCGTGCCAAGCACGAATCAGCAGTGACGCGGCCGCATGACTGACGCGACCGCGTGCCTTAAGCAGAACGCACATGTTTTAAATGGGGGAATGCATCCATTCATTATCATGCTCTCATAATTCACTTCTCATGTTTTAAATGTAGTTTTGGAGAGAGAGGTTCTCTCCTCTCTCTCTCTCTCTCTTAGGATTTAGGTAGTGTTTTTTAGAAATTAGGATTTAGGATTTCTCTTAGATTTCTAGAGTGACTCTCGATCCCAGGTTTAATATTCCTTTTTACTATTTAAATTTCTCTTTTGTATTTTGATTACTCTGAAGCTTTTATTATATTTGATTGATGTTGCCCAATTGGCTGTTGATGACATTTTTATGATATTTGAGGAATTTTAGTTTATGATTGTCCCTTTTTATTATTCCCAATCTGAGAATATTGTTATTCTAGTAGATTTAGTTTTTCCCCTTTTGGCTTTGGTTAAATAATTGGTAACTCTAGAGTTATTAAACTCATTGTTGATTGAAAATTGGAATTCATCCACTAAACTTACCTTCATAGTTAGAGGTTAACAAAGTGGGAGAAAAATCCAATTCTCATCACAATTGATAAGGATAACTAGGAAAGGACCTCCAGTTCTTATACCTTGCCAAGAGTTTAGTTTATAGTTATTTATTTATTTTTCTTATTATTTTTTGTGCAACATACTGCCCAACTAACCTTTTACCTTGATCCAAAAACCCCAAACACACTTTTTTGTAACCAATAATAAGAACATACTTCCCTGCAATTCCTTGAGAAGACGACCCGAGGTTTAAATACTCGGTTAACAATTTTTAAAGGGGTTTGTTACTTGTGACAACCAAAACGTTTGTACGAAGGGATTTCTGTCGGTTTAGATACTATATCTACAACGCGACTATTTTTATGATATTCTTTACTGGCAAAAATCCCGACGTCATTCCTCATTAGGGAACTCATTGGAGGCCAGTGGATGTCCATTGAGGTCTTCCTCAGTGGCGATCACTGCCTCTTCCTCCTCTCCAAATTCGGCCATGTTGATGGCCTTACACTCTCCTTTTGGATTCTCTTCTGTATTGCTTGGAAGAGTACTAGGAGGGAGTTCAGTAACTTTCTTACTCAGCTGACCTACTTGTGCCTCCAAGTTTCTAATGGAGGACCTTGTTTCAGTCATGAAACTTTGAGTGGTTTTGATTAGATCAGAGACCATGGTTGCTAAGTCAGAGTGGCTCTGCTTAGAATTCTCTATCTGTTGCTGAGAAGATGATGGAAAAGACTTGCCATTGCTAAACCTGTTTCTTCCACCATTATTGTTGTTGAAACCTTGTTGAGGTCTCTGTTGATCCTTCCATAAGAGATTTGGATGATTTCTCCATGAAGGATTATAGGTGTTTCCATAGGGTTCTCCCATGTAATTCACCTCTTCCATTGATGGGTTCTCAAGATCATAAGCTTCTTCTTCAGATGAAGCATCCTTAGTACTGCCTGGTGCAGCTTGCATTCCAGACAGACTTTGAGAAATCATATTGACTTGCTGAGTCAATATTTTGTTCTGAGCCAATATGGCATTCAGAGTATCAATCTCAAGAACTCCTTTCTTCTGATTCGTCCCATTGTTCACAGGATTCCTTTCAGAAGTGTACATGAATTGGTTATTTGCAACCATTTCAATGAGTTCTTGAGCTTCTGCAGGCGTCTTCTTCGGATGAAGAAATCCTCCAACAGAGCTGTCCAATGATATCTTGGACAGTTCAGACAGACCATCATAGAAGATACCTATGATGCTCCATTCAGAAAGTATGTCAGAAGGACACTTTCTGATCAATTATTTGTATCTTTCCCAAGCTTCATAGAGGGATTCACCTTCCTTCTGTCTGAAGGTTTGGACTTCCACTCTAAGCTTACTCAATTTTTGAGGTGGAAAGAACTTTGCCAAGAAGGCATTGACTAGCTTTTCCCAAGAGTTCAGGCTTTCTTTAGGTTGTGAGTCCAACCATATCCTAGCTCTGTCTCTTACAACAAAAGGGAATAGCATAAGTCTGTAGACCTCAGGGTCAACCCCATTGGTCTTGACAGTGTCACAGATTTACAATAATTCAGCTAAAAACTGATGAGGATCTTCCAATGGAAGTTCATGGAACTTGCAATTCTGTTGTATTAGAGAAACTAATTGAGGCTTAAGCTCAAAGTTGTTTGCTCCAATGGCAGGGATAGAGATGCTTCTCCCATAGAAGTCGGGAGTAGGTGCAGTAAAGTCACCCAACACCTTCCTTGCATTGTTGGCATTGTTGTTGTTTTCGGCTGCCATGTCTTCTTCTTGTTTAAAGATTTTTGTTAGGTCCTCTACAGAGAGTAGTGCTTTAGCTTCTCTTAGCTTTCGCTTCAAGGTCCTTTCAGGTTCAGGGTCAGCCTCAACAAGAATGCTTTTGTCTTTGCTCCTGCTCATATGAAAGAGAAGAGAACAAGAAAATATGGAATCCTCTATGTCACAGTATAGAGATTCCTTGAGATGTCAGAGGAAAAGAAGAATAGAATGAGGAGGTAGAATAATAAGAATTCGAACTTATCAAGAGAGATAGAGTTCGAATTGTTGACAGTGGAGGAGTGTTAGTCCTTAAATAGAAGGATGTGAGAAGAGGGGAAGAATTTTCGAAAATAAATTAAAAGATTTTGAAGAAATTTTGAAAAATTGAAGAATGATTTTCGAAAATTAAAGTTGGGAAAGAAATAAAGTGATTTTTGAAAAAGATTTTGATTCAAAAACAATTTAAAAAGATTTGATTTTGATTATTAATGACTTGGCTAACAAGAAATTTAAAGGATATGATTCAAACATTAAACCTTTCTTAACAGAAAAGGCAACATACTTGAAATGTTGAATCAAATCATTAATTGTAGGCAAGTATTTTTGAGAATGGAAAGAAATTGATTTTGAAAATATATGATTGAAAAGATATGGTTTGAAAAAGATTTGATTTTGAAAAATTATGAAAACTTTAAAAAAATTTGAATTAAAAACAAAATCTTCCCTCTTGTATCATCCTGGCATTAAACGCCCAGAATGGTATCCATTCTGGCGTTTAACGCCCAAAATGCTACCCTTTTGGGCGTTAAACGCCCAGCCAGGTACCTTGACTGGCGTTTAAACGCCAGTTTTCCTTCTTCACTGGGCGTTTTGAACGCCCAGCTTTTTCTGTGTAATTCCTCTGCTGCATGTTCTGAATCTTCAATTCTCTGTATTATTGACTTGAAAAGACACAAATAAAAAAAAATTTTTTGAATTTTTAATGATGAATAATAATCAAAATGAAACTAAGATCAAATAAACAATGCATGCAATGCACCAAACTTAGAAGTTTGTATACTATTGATACAAACAAATTGAGAATGCATATGAGAAACAACAAAACACTCAAGACAAGAGAATTTAAAGATCAGAGCAAGGAAATCATCAAGAACAACTTGAAGATCAATGAAGAACATAATGCATGTAATTTTCGAAAATTAGAAGAATAAAGACATGCAATTGACACCAAACTTAAAATTAGACACTAGACTCAAACAAGAAACATGAAAATATTTTTGATTTTAAGATTTTATAAATTTTTTTTTGTGCTTTTTCGAAAATTAAAAAGCCTAAACATAAAATAAAATTACCTAATCTAAGCAACAAGATGAACCGTCAGTTGTCCAAACTCAAGCAATCCCCGGCAACGGCGCCAAAAACTTGGTGCACAAAATTGTGATCATCAATGGCGCCATCAACATGGTACGCTCAATTGCAATATCAACTCTTTATCACAACTTCGCACTACTAACCAGCAAGTGCACTGGGTCGTCCAAGTAATAAACCTTACGCGAGTAAGGGTCGATCCCACGGAGATTGTTGGTATAAAGCAAGCTATGGTCATCTTGTAAATCTCAGTCAGGCGGATTCAAATGGTTATGGAGGATTAATGATTAAAAGATAAATAAAACATAAAATAAAGATAGAGATACTTATGTAATTCATTGGTGAGAATTTCAGATAAGCGTATGGAGATGCTTTGTCCCTTCCATCTCTCTGCTTTCCTACTGTCTTCATCCAATCCTTCTTACTCCTTTCCATGGCAAGCTGTATGTTTGGCATCACCGTTGTCAATGGGTACAGTCCCTTCCTCTCAGTGAACATGTTCAACGTGCTCTGTCACAGCACGGCTATTCATCTGTCGGTTCTCGATCATGTCGGAATAGAATCCAGTGATTCTTTTGCATCTGTCACTAACGCCCCACAATCGCGAGTTTGAAGCTCGTCACAGTCATTCAATCCCTGAATCCTACTCAGAATACCACAGACAAGGTTTAGGCCTTTCGGATTCTCAAGAATGGCCGCCAATAGATTCTAGCTTATACCACGAAGATTCTGATTAAGGAATCCAAGAGATATCCACTCAATCTAAGGTAGAACGGAGGTGGTTGTCAGGCACACGTTCATAGGTGAGAATGATGATGAGTGTCACGGATCATCACATTCATCAAGTTGAGGAACAAGTGATATCTTAAAACAAGAATAACCTGAATTGAATAGAAGAACAATAGTAATTGCATTAATACTCGAGGTACAGTAGAGCTCCACACCTTAATCTATGGTGTGTAGAAACTCTACAGTTGAAAATACTTAAGACCAAGGTCTAGGCATGGCCGAATGGCCAGCCTCCCAAAGAGGGTTCAATCATAAAAACATGATCAAAAGATAATCCAAAGATTGAAAGATCCCCAAATACAATAGCAAAAGGTCCTATTTATAGAGAACTAGTAGCCTAGGGTTTACAGAAATGAGTAAATGACGTAAAAATCTACTTCCGGGCCCACTTGGTGTGTGCTTGGGCTGAGCATTGAAGCTTCCATGTGTAGCGACTTTTCTTGGAGTTAAACACCAGCTTTTGTGCCAGTTTGGGACTTTAACTCCCACTTTTGTGCCAGTCCCGGCATTTAACGCTGGGAATTCTGAAGCTGACTTGGAACGCCTGTTTGGGCCATCAAATCTCGGGCAAAGTATGAACTATTATATATTGCTGGAAAGTCCTGGATGTCTAATTTCCAACGCAATTGAGAGCGCGCCAATTGAGCTTCTGTAGCTTGGTGCACGAAGTTGTGATCATCAATGGCGCCATCAACATGGTACGCTCATTGCAATCTCAACTCTTTATCACAACTTCGCACAACTAACCAGCAACTGCACTGGGTCGTCCAAGTAATAAATCTTACGCGAGTAAGGGTCGATCCCACGGAGATTGTTGGTATGAAGCAAGCTATGGTCACCTTGTAAATCTCAGTCAGGCAGACTCAAATGGTTATGGATGATATATGAATAAAACATAAAGATAAAGATAGAGATACTTATGTATTCCATTGGTGAGAATTTCAGATAAGCGAATGGAGATGCTTTGTCCCTTCCGTCTCTATGCTTTCCTGCTGTCTTCATCCAATCCTTCTTACTCCTTTCCATGGCAAGCTGTATGCAAGGGTTTCACCGTTGTCAGTGGCTACCTCCCATCCTCTCAGTGGAAATGTTCAACGCACCCTGTCACGGCACGGCTATTCATCTGTCGGTTCTCAATCAGGCCGGAATAGAATCCAGTGATTCTTTTGCGTCTGTCACTAACGCCCCGCCCTCAGGAGTTTGAAGCTCGTCACAGTCATTCAATCATTGAATCCTACTCAGAATACCACAGACAAGGTTTAGACCTTCCGGATTCTCTTGAATGCCGCCATCAGTTCTAGCTTATACCACAGATTCCGGTTAAAGAATCCAAGAGATATCCACCCAATCTAAGGTAGAACGGAGGTGGTTGTCAGGCACACGTTCATAGGTGAGAATGATGATAAGTGTCACGGATCATCACATTCATCAAGTTGAAGAACAAGTGATATCTTGGAACAAGAACAAGCGGAATTGAATAGAAGAACAATAGTAATTGCATTAATACTCGAGGTACAGCAGAGCTCCACACCTTAATCTATGGTGTGTAGAAACTCCACCGTTGAAAATACATAAGAACAAGGTCTAGGCATGGCCGAATGGCCAGCCTCCCAAAGTGATCAAAAGATCTAAATATCAACAGATTCCAAAGATCAGAAGATTAAAATACAATAGTAAAAGGTCCTATATATAGAGAACTAGTAGCCTAAGGTGTACAGAGATGAGTAAATGACATAAAAATCCACTTCCGGGCCCACTTGGTGTGTGCTTGGGCTGAGAAATGGAGCATTTTCGTGTAGAGACTCTTCTTGGAGTTAAACGCCAGCTTTTATGCCAGTTTGGGCGTTTAACTCCCATTTAGGTGCCAGTTCCGGCGTTTAACGCTGGGAAATCTGAAGGTGACTTTGAACGCCGGTTTGGGCCATCAAATCTTGGGCAAAGTATGAACTATCATCTATTGCTGGAAAGCCCAGGATGTCTACTTTCCAACGCCGTTGAGAGCGCGCCAATTGGGCTTCTGTAGCTCCAGAAAATCCACTTCGAGTGCAGGGAGGTCAGAATCCAACAGCATCTGTAGTCCTTTTCAGTCTCTGGATCAGATTTTTGCTCAGGTCCCTCAATTTCAGCCAGAAAATACCTGAAATCACAGAAAAACACACAAACTCATAGTAAAGTCCAGAAAAGTGAATTTTAACTAAAAACTAATAAAAATATACTAAAAACTCAACTCAAACTACTAAAAACATACTAAAAACAATGCCAAAAAGCGTACAGATTATCCGCTCATCACAACACCAAACTTAAATTGTTGCTTGTCCCCAAGCAACTAAAAATCAAATAAGATAAAAAGAAGAGAATATACTATAGACTCCTAATTATCAATGAAACTTAGCTCCAAATTAGATGAGCGGGACTAGTAGCTTTTTGCCTCCGAACAGTTTTGGCATCTCACTTTATCCTTTGAAATTCAGAATGATTGGCTTCTTTAGGAACTCAGAATCCAGATAGTGTTATTGATTCTCCTAGTTAAGTATGATGATTCTTGAACACAGCTACTTATTGAGTCTTGGCCGTGGCCCAAAGCACTCTGTCTTCCAGTATTACCACCGGATACATACATGCCACAGACACATAATTGGGTGAACCTTTTCAGATTGTGACTCAGCTTTGCTAGAGTCCCCAATTAGAGGTGTCCAGGGTTATTAAGCACACTCTTTTTGCCTTGGATCACAACTTTATTTCTTTCTTTTTCTTTCTTTTTCTCTTTCTTTTTTTCGTCTCTTTTTTTTTCTTTTTTGTATTCACTGCTTTTTCTTGCTTCAAGAATCATTTTTATGATTTTTCAGATCCTCAGTAACATGTCTCCTTTTTCATCATTCTTTCAAGAGCCAACAATTTTAACATTCATGAACAACAAATTCAAAAGACATATGCACTGTTTAAGCATACATTCAGAAAATAAAAAGTATTGTCACCACATCAAACTAATTAAGCTAGTTTTAAAGATGAATTCGAAATCCTGTACTTCTTGTTCTTTTGTGATAAAAACAGTTTTCATTTAAGAAAGGTGATGGATTCATAGGACATTCATAACTTTAAGGCATAGACACTAAGACACTAATGATCATAAGACACAAACATGGATAAACATAAAGCATAATTTTCGAAAAACAGAAAAATAAAGAACAAGGAGATTAAAGAACGGGTCCACCTTAGTGATGGCGGCTTGTTCTTCCTCTTGAAGGTCTTATGGAGTGCTTGAGCTTCTCAATGTCTCTTCCTTGTCTTTGTTGCTCCTCCCTCATGATTCTTTGATCTTCTCTAATTTCATGGAGGAGGATGGAATGTTCTTGGTGCTCCACCCTTAGTTGTCCCATGTTGGAACTCAATTCTCCTAGGGAGGTGTTGATTTGCTCCCAGTAGTTTTGTGGAGGAAAGTGCATCCCTTGAGGTATCTCAGGGATTTCATGATGAGTGGGATCTCTTGTTTGCTCCATCCTTTTCTTAGTGATGGGCTTGTCCTCATCAATGGGGATGTTTCCCTCTATGTCAACTCCAACTGAATAACAGAGGTGACAAATGAGGACTTGAGGCCATGCCTTCTCAGTTGAACCGGCTTCCCTCTTGAATCTCTCTTCCATTGAGCGCCCTCTTCACAAATGTCTATGAGGGCTTGGTCCAACCTTTGATCAAAGTTGACCCTTCTTCATGGCCACAACTTCATAGAAGTGGTCTTGATGCACCCTTGAGATGAATCTCTCCATCTCCCATGACTTGGAGGTGGAAGCTTTTGCCTTCCCTTTCCTCTTTCTAGAGGTTTCTCCGGCCTTGGATGCCATAAATAGTTATGGAAAAACAAAAAGCGACGCTTTTACCACACCAAACTTAAAAGGTTTGCTCGTCCTCGAGCAAAAGAAGAAAGAAGAGAGAGGGTGGTGGGGTAGGTGGGGATCCTGTGGGGTCCACAGATCCTGAGGTTTCAAGGAAAAGTCATCCCTGCACCAAATGGCATGCAAAAATGCATTTTGAGCCAATTCTGGCGTTAAACGCCGGGCTGGTGCCCATTTCTGGTGTTTAACGCCAGGTTCTTGCCCTTGTCTGGCGTTTAACGCCAGTCTGGTGCCCCTTTCTGGCGTTAAACGCCCAGAATGGTGCCAGACTGGGCGTTAAACGCCCATCTGCTAGCCTTACTGGCGTTTAAACGCCAGTAGGTTCTTCCTCCAGGGTGTGCTATTTTTCTTCCTGTTTTTCATTCTGTTTTTGCTTTTTCAATTGATTTTGTGACTTCTCATGATCATCAACCTACAGAAAACATAAAATAACAAAGGAAAATGGATAAAATATAACATTGGGTTGCCTCCCAACAAGCGCTTCTTTAATGTCAGTAGCTTGACAGAGGGCTCTCATGGAGCCTCACAGATACTCAGAGCAATGTTGGAACCTCCCAACACCAAACTTAGAGTTTGAATGTGGGGGTTCAACACCAAACTTAGAGTTTGGTTGTGGCCTCCCAACACCAAACTTAGAGTTTGACTGTGGGGGCTCTGTTTGACTCTGTTTTGAGAGAAGCTCTTCATGCTTCCTCTCCATGGTGACAGAGGGATATCCTTGAGCCTTAAACACAAAGGATTCCTCATTCATTTGAATGATCAATTCACCTCTATCAACATCAATCACAGCCTTTGCTGTGGCTAGGAAGGGTCTGCCAAGGATGATGGATTCATCCATGCGCTTCCCAGTCTCTAGGACTATGAAATCAGTAGGGATGTAATGGTCTTCAACTTTTCACCAAAACATCCTCTACAAGTCCATAAGCTTGTTTTCTTGAATTGTCTGCCATCTCTAGTGAGATTCTTGCAGCTTGTACCTCAAAGATCCCTAGCTTCTCCATTACAGAGAGAGGCATGAGGTTTACACTTGACCCTAAATCACACAGAGCCTTCTTGAAAGTTATGGTGCCTATGGTACAAGGTATTGAAAACTTCCCAGGGTCTTGTCTCTTTTGAGGTAATTTCTGCCTAGACAAGTCATCCAGTTCTTTGGTGAGCAAAGGGGGTTTGTTCTCCCAAGTCTCATTTCCAAATAACTTGTCATTTAGCTTCATGATTGCTCCAAGGTATTTAGCAACTTGCTCTTCAGTGACATACTCATCCTCTTCAGAGGAAGAATACTCATCAGAGCTCATGAATGGCAGAAGTAAATTCATTGGAATCTCTATGGTCTCATTTTGAGCCTCAGATTCCCATAGTTCCTCATTGGGGAACTCAGTGGAGGCTAGTGTACGCCCATTGAGGTCTTCCTCAGTGGCGTTCACTTCCTCTCCTTCCTCTCCAAATTCGGCCATGTTGATGGCCTTGCACTCTCCTTTTGGATTTTCTTCTGTATTGCTTGGAAGAGTACTAGGAGGGAGTTCAGTAATTTTCTTGCTCAGCTGTCCCACTTGTGCCTCCAAATTTCTAATGGAGGATCTTGTTTCAGTCATGAAACTTTGAATGGTTTTGATTAGATCAGAGACCATGGTTGCTAAGTCAGAGTGGTTCTGCTTAGAATTCTCTGTCTGTTGCTGAGAAGATGATGGAAAAGGCTTGCCATTGCTAAACCTATTTCTTTCACCATTATTGTTGTTGAAACCTTGTTGAGGTCTCTCTTGATTCTTCCATGAGAAATTTGGATGATTTCTCCATGAAGAATTATAGGTGTTTCCATAGGGTTCTCCCATGTAATTCACCTCTTCCATTGAAGGGTTCTCAAGATCATAAGCTTCTTCTTCAGATGAAGCATCCTTAGTACTGCTTGGTGCATTTTGCATTCCAGACAGACTTTGAGAAATCAAATTGACTTGTTGAGTCAATATTTTATTTTGAGCCAATATGGCATTCAGAGTATCAATCTCAAGAACTCCTTTCTTCTGATTAGTCCTATTGTTCACAGGATTTCTTTCAGAAGTGTACATGAATTGGTTATTTGCAACCATTTCAATTAGCTCTTGAGCTTCTGTAGGCGTCTTCTTCAGATGAAGAGATCCTCCAGCAGAGCTATCCAAAACATCTTGGATAGTTCAGAGAGACCATCATAGAAAATACCTATGATGCTCCATTCAGAAAGCATGTCAGAAGGACATTTTCTGATCAATTGTTTGTATCTTTCCCAAGCTTCATAGAGGGATTCTCCATCCTTCTGTCTGAAGGTTTGGACTTCCACTCTAAGCTTACTCAATTTTTGAGGTGGAAAGAACTTTGCCAAGAAGGCATTGACTAGCTTTTCCCATGAGTCCAGGCTTTCTTTAGGTTGTGAGTCCAACCATGTCCTAGCTCTGTCTCTTACAGCAAAAGGGAATAGCATAAGTCTGTAGACCTCAGAGTCAACCCCATTAGTCTTGACAGTGTCACAGATTTGCAAGAATTCGGCTAAGAACTGATGAGGATCTTCCAATGGAAGTCCATGGAACTTGCAATTCTGTTGCATTAGAGAAACTAATTGAGGCTTAAGCTCAAAGTTGTTTGCTCCAATGGTAGGGATAGAGATGCTTCTCCCATAGAAGTCGGGAGTAGGTGCAGTAAAGTCACCCAGCACCTTCCTTGCATTGTTGGGATTGTTGTTGTTTTCGGCTGCCATGGGTTCTTCTTCTTTGAAGATTTCTGTTAGGTCCTCTACGGAGAGTTGTGCCTTAGCTTCTCTTAGCTTTCGCTTCAAGGTCCTTTCAGATTCAGGGTCAGTTTCAACAAGAATGCTTTTGTCTTTGTTCCTGCTCATATGAAAGAGAAGAGAACAAGAAAATGTGGAATCCTCTATGTCACAGTATAGAGATTCCTTGAGGTGTCAGAGGAAAAGAAAATTAGAAGGCAGAAGTAGAAAATTTGAACTTATCAAAGAAGATGGAGTTCGAATTTTGCATTAAGGAATAGTGTTAGTCCATAAATAGAAGGATGTGAGAAGAGGGAAAGAAGTTTTCGAAAATTAAGTAAAAGATTTAAAAACATTTTGAAAAACACTAATTTATTTTCGAAAATAAGAGTGGAAAAGAAATCAAGTGATTTTTGAAAAAGATTTTGAAATTAGAAATTAAAAAGATTTGATTGAAAACTATTTTGAAAAAGATGTGGTTAAGAAGATATGATTGGTTTTAAAAGGATGTGATTGAGAAGATATGATTTGAAAAATATTTTAAAAAAGATTTGATTTTAAAAATTAATAACTTGGCTAACAAGAAAAGATATGATTCAAAAATTAAACCTTTCTCAACAGAAAAGGCAACATACTTGAAGTATTGAATCAAATCATTAATTGATAGCAAGTATTTTTGAAAATGGAAAGAAATTGATTTTGAAAAAGATTTGATTGAAAAATTGATTTGAAAAAGATTTGATTTTGAAAAGATTTTGAAAACTAAAAAAAAAATCTGCATTAAAAACAAAATCTTCCCTCTTGTGCCATCCTGGCGTTAAACGCCCAGAATGGTGCACATTCTGGCGTTTAACGCCCAAAACTCTACCCTTTTGGGCGTTAAACGCCCAGCCAGGCACCCTGGCTGGCGTTTAAACGCCAGTCTGTCTTCCTCACTGGGCATTTTGAACGCCCAGCTTTTTCTGTATAATTCCTCTGCTGTATGTTCTGAATCTTCAATTCTCTGTATTATTGACTTGAAAAGACACAAATTTAAAAATTTTTTGGATTTTTAATAAGAATAATCAAAATGCGACTAAATAACAATGCATGCAAGACACCAAACTTAGCAGTTTGCATACTACTGACGCTAATGAGAATGCATATGAGACACATAAACACTCAAGTCAAGAGAATTCAAAGATCAGAGTAAGAAATAATCAAGAATTACTTGAAGATCCTTAAGACACATGAATGAATGCATGCAATTGACACCAAACTTAAGATGAGACACTAGACTCAAACAAGAAACATAAAATATTTTTGGTTTTTATGATTTTGTAATTTTTTTGGATTTTTTTCGAAAATTAAGTGGAAAAGAAAACAAAGGTATCAAAATTCTTAATGAGAATTCCAGGAATCATGCAATGTTAGTCTAAAGCTTTAGTCTAAAGGAATTAGACATAGCTAGCCAAGCTTCAGCAGGACATTGCATTCAAGAGCTAAATTGATGAGGATCAATCAGCTTTGGTGATGATAAGAACATCACCTTGAAACACTAGAATTCATTCTTAAGAACTCTGAAAAAAATACCTAATCTAAGTAACAAGATGAACCGTTAGTTGTCCATACTCGAACAATCCCCGGCAACGGCGCCAAAAACTTGGTGCACGAAGTTGTGATCATCAATGGCGCCATCAACATGGTACGCTCATTGCAATCTCAACTCTTTATCACAACTTCGCACAACTAACCAGCAAGTGCACTGGGTCGTCCAAGTAATAAACCTTACGCGAGTAAGGGTCGATCCCACGGAGATTGTTGGTATGAAGCAAGCTATGGTCACCTTGTAAATCTCAGTCAGGCAGACTCAAATGGTTATGGATGATATATGAATAAAACATAAAGATAAAGATAGAGATACTTATGTATTCCATTGGTGAGAATTTCAGATAAGCGAATGGAGATGCTTTGTCCCTTCCGTCTCTCTGCTTTCCTGCTGTCTTCATCCAATCCTTCTTACTCCTTTCCATGGCAAGCTGTATGCAAGGGTTTCACCGTTGTCAGTGGCTACCTCCCATCCTCTCAGTGGAAATGTTCAACGCACCCTGTCACGGCACGGCTATCCATCTGTCGGTTCTCAATCAGGCCGGAATAGAATCCAGTGATTCTTTTGCGTCTGTCACTAACGCCCCGCCCTCAGGAGTTTGAAGCTCGTCACAGTCATTCAATCATTGAATCCTACTCAGAATACCACAGACAAGGTTTAGACCTTCCGGATTCTCTTGAATGCCGCCATCAGTTCTAGCTTATACCACGAAGATTCCGGTTAAAGAATCCAAGAGATATCCACCCAATCTAAGGTAGAACGGAGGTGGTTGTCAGGCACACGTTCATAGGTGAGAATGATGATGAGTGTCACGGATCATCACATTCATCAAGTTGAAGAACAAGTGATATCTTGGAACAAGAACAAGCGGAATTGAATAGAAGAACAATAGTAATTGCATTAATACTCGAGGTACAGCAGAGCTCCACACCTTAATCTATGGTGTGTAGAAACTCCACCGTTGAAAATCCATAAGAACAAGGTCTAGGCATGGCCAAATGGCCAGCCTCCCAAAGTGATCAAAAGATCTAAAGATCAACAGATTCCAAAGATCAAAAGATTAAAATACAATAGTAAAAGGTCCTATATATAGAGAACTAGTAGCCTAAGGTGTACAGAGATGAGTAAATGACATAAAAATCCACTTCTGGGCCCACTTGGTGTGTGCTTGGGCTGAGAAATGGAGCATTTTCGTGTAGAGACTCTTCTTGGAGTTAAACGCCAGCTTTTATGCCAGTTTGGGCGTTTAACTCCCATTTAGGTGCCAGTTCCGGCGTTTAACGCTGGGAAATCTGAAGGTGACTTTGAACGCCGGTTTGGGCCATCAAATCTTGGGCAAAGTATGGACTATCATATATTACTGGAAAGCCCAGGATGTCTACTTTCCAACGCCGTTGAGAGCGCGCCAATTGGGCTTCTGTAGCTCCAGAAAATCCACTTCGAGTGTAGGGAGGTCAGAATCCAACAGCATCTGCAGTCCTTTTCAGTCTCTGGATCAGATTTTTGCTCAGGTCCCTCAATTTCAGCCAGAAAATACCTGAAATCACAGAAAAACACACAAACTCATAGTAAAGTCCAGAAAAGTGAATTTTAACTAAAAACTAATAAAAATATACTAAAAACTCAACTCAAACTACTAAAAACATACTAAAAACAATGCCAAAAAGCGTACAAATTATCCGCTCATCATAGCTCCAGAAAATCCACTTCGAGTGCAGGGAGGTCAGAATCCAACAGCATCTGCAGCCCTTTTCAGCCTCTGAATCAGATTTTTGCTCAGGTCCCTCAATTTCAGCCAGAAAATACCTGAAATCACAGAAAAATACACAAACTCATAGTAAAGTTCAAAAAAGTGAATTTTAAATAAAAACTAATAAAAATATAATAAAAACTAACTAAAACATACTAAAAGCATACTAAAAACAATACCAAAAAGCGTATAAATTATCCGCTCATCAGACGGCGTCCCCCACACATCAAAGTCACCCAATAATAAGTACTAGAAACACCACCAGTCGAGACCACGGGAGCCCGAGCACCCTCAATCCTCCATCGCACCATACCTAAAATAGGGGGCACCATTGTCAGCTCACTCCCCAGAAAGGAGAATCATACAAATTTTCTCATTAACATGCCTAAAGTGAGCCTAAGAAACAGCAGCACCTCCCCTATTTCCCTACCACTACTGCAGATCACTATCACTAAATCACATTAAAGAAGAAACACCCTCTAATTGATACACCATTTCTAACCAGAAAACAAGCCCCAAAGGAAGAAGCGCAATAGCAAACAAATCAAAAGGAAAAAACACCACATAACAAAATAATAACCACATGCAAAGTAGAAGGCACCAACCTAATCCTGAAGTAAACAAAGGAGAGGAAGTAGCATGCAGTAGCGGTAGAATGCGCGGTATGCCAGGGAAAAAGCAACGCACCAAATAGAGAACTATGAAAACAGAGCAAACGAAAGAAGAAGAAAAGAGTCACAGACGAAGGAAATCAAAGAGATACAAAAACAGTTACAAGTGTAAGGCCAAATGTTTCAAAAAAGAAACACGAAGGGACGAAGGGCAAAATGGGAAGGAGAAACAAAACTTTCTCTTGCATTTAAAACACCATTATATAGCCTGGGGAACCGCAACTAACAAAATTTCCTTTGAAAAAGCAATGGGTAGGTGACAAGACCGCCAAGCACTTCCAGATTTTCAACCTCAATTAGGAAATCGGATGACATCTTTCCAGCTAGGCTCACGGCAAAGGTCGAAGGCTCCTCTAACGATGAGATTGAGCACGCTCACTCTCTTACTCCGAGGGCAACTGTTCCAGACTTGGTTTCCGGATCTTCCATCGGGACAACCACAAACCCGGTTATTCGGGTCCAGACACTCTTTACAGCCCAAATTGGCTCAATAACCACAAAATCATTAACCAAGCATTCAAATTCGAACTCCTCCTATATCTTAGTTAAACAAGATAAGATGAGATAACCACCGTAAGCTATATAAATGGGAGTTAGATGCCCCCTCAAGTACGTAACTAATCCTTTCCTATACCTCTCAAATCCATTCTGACTTGAGCGTTAAAGTATCTTTGTAGGTACTAACTCCCGCTGCTCTAAGACTCGACCCATCACCATCAAAACTAGCTAGTTCACGATTCCTCTCATAACTCATAGGGCAATTTACTTATTTAAATTGTTCCACTCTCAATATTACGCAACTACATTGTTTTAAAAATGGATACGTAAATACATTGATTCACATATCTATATAAACCGCTACTGGTAGTAGCGGTTTACAAGAGAACAAAAACCGCTAGTACCAGCCGCGGTTTATATGTATGCTGGGTTGGTCATAAACCGCTGCTGCCAGCAGTGGTTTATGTAAATTGGTGTACGTGCGTAAACCGCTGGTGCCTATAGCGGTTTACGTTTAGTATGTATTAATGGATTCCCTATATAAACCATGGAGGGGCCAAATGTGGAGAGGTAGAGTGTTATTCACAAATGGATGGAAAGATAGTATTAAAAAAAACAATACTCAAAGTATTAAATTATATAAATCAAGACTATTTTTTTTATTCTCATCTCTTTTAAAATTTATAAATAATAAAATAATTTATTTTTAGCCAAAAGTTCACTAAATCATATATTTTTCTCTTTAAAAATCACTTCATTCTCTTTTATTTATATCAACCATACAAAAGAGACTAGGAGAGTTTGGAACATGAGTTGTGTTCTTTGCTACTGATTTGCATTTGAGATTTCAGCTAAATAATTTTTTTTTATTTGTGCAACTTTGTTGTTTTATGCAAAAAAATAAAAACTATTTGTATTTTATAGTTG
Source organism: Arachis stenosperma (assembly GCF_014773155.1). NCBI lineage: Eukaryota > Viridiplantae > Streptophyta > Magnoliopsida > Fabales > Fabaceae > Arachis > Arachis stenosperma. The sequence goes on from NC_080381.1 coordinate 55,795,442, forward strand.
ATTGATTGGATAAATAATAGTGATAGTATCATAATTTTGATGAATAAAATAAAAAATATAAATATGCATGTAATAATTTTTTATTTGTATTTATTATTAAAATGAGACTAAATAGCAAATCAAAGAGGAAGTATTCACAGAGTACTAAAATATTTAAATTAAGACTAATTTTTTTTATCTTCATCCCTTTTAAAATTCATGAATGATAAAATAATTTATTTTTAGTAAAAATAGTAAATTTTTTTATTTGATTTGCTATTTTTAGTGAAAAAAAAATTCACTATTTTTTACTAAAAATAAATTATTTTATCATTCATGAGTTTTAGAATGGATAAATATAAAAAAAATAGTCTTAGTTTATATATTTTAGTACTCTGTCAATACTCACTCTTTGATTTGCTATTTAGTCTTATTTTAATAAAAATATAAATAAAAAATTATTACATGCATATTTATATTTTTTATTTTATTCATCAAAATTATGATGCTATCACTATTATTTATCCAATCAATCAACTATAAAATACAAATAGTTTTTATTTTTTGGCATAAAACAATAAAGTTGCACAAATAAAAAAAATCATTTAGCTAGAACCTCAGAGGTAATTCAGCAGCAAAGAACACAATCCATGTTCCAAACTCTTCCAATCTCCTTTGTATGGTTGATATAAATAAAAGAGAATGACAAATTAAATTTTTTTATTTATGATATTATTTAAATAGTATATACCATTCATTATTTATTTTGTAATTATTTTTTAGATAAAGATTAGTTTTACTATTTGTTTTCATACTCAACGTAAACCGCTGCTGCCTCTAGCGGTTTACATACGTAAACCAATGCACCAGTAGCGGTTTATGACCAATCATAATCATGCAGAAACCGCGGCAGGCAACAGGGGTTTCTATGCTACCACAACTCAACGTAATCCGCGGCTAGCAGTAGCAAATTCTGTATTTGTGTAAACCGTTACTGCTAGTAACGATTTACATAGATATGTGAAACAATGTATTTGCGTCTTTGTTTTGGAAATAATGCATTTACGTAATTTTGAAGGTGAAACAATTTATTTAAGTGAATTGTCCTAACTCATACAAGTGGCATCTTGTACAACTTTAAAATATTTATACTTAAATATTGATGTAAAGTTTTTCATATTTTAAATTTAAAATACTTATAATATACAAATATCAGGCACAAATTTTCATTGATAAAGAAAAAAATAGTTCTTTACCGTTTATATTATTAATTCGTTCGCTCATTTATATCAGGACACACATGCACAGATCTCATATGTAAAGTATCTGATATGTGCTCAATTTTATAAATAATGTTAGATATGATGTGCACTTAAGATCAGTGTAATTAAATTTTATTTTTTATATTTTGAATGCAGTATATTAGCGATATATATTTATTTATTTTTTATTCATTATATTTGAGATGTGTTTTTTATTTTAAATTTGTAAATAATTTAAAAATTAGACATATTAATAAATAAAAAATTTATTTCATTTATAAATGAAAAATCCAAAAGTTTTATCATAAGTTTTGGAGGAAGAAAAAAAGAGGGAGAGCAACCAGTATTTGAACAAAACAAATATAAATTGAAAAAAATAGTATCATTTCTCCCAATAATCCGTACCCCCGCCTAACTAAGTACACCTAACCTAATCTTGCAGACCTCACTAACAGTCTAACACACACTTGGAAGCCAATGGGCGTATGCTCTTAGGAAAATTCTCCAATTGTTAGGCCTCCAATTTTGACCCTATTTTTGTTTGCATGCAAGCGAATTATTGACTAGCTCCTGTTCAAGGTTGGAATTGGTTTTGAAAAAATTAAATTAAAATAAAAAGTGTAAACCTAAAGGTTTTATATATATAATATCATACACTTGCGTTCCGGCTTGGTGTATTCCATTCATTAAAGTAATGGAAAGGAAAACAAGAAATAGATGTTGAATACATGATCTTTAAATAATCCAAAGTAACGCTATTGAAGGAATCACGATGTCATCATTTTCGTAAAAAAATTATAAAAAATATGAAAAATTAATTAGTCGTACAACTAACTGTAATCAATTAAAAAAAAGGCTCAATAAAAAAAATAATACCTAAAAAATTAATCTTGTTTCAATCACAACTCAATTCTATATACACTAAAAAAATAATTACACAAATTCTATAAATATAGATCTTTTCAATTGGTAAAATAAATTGAAGAAATAAAGTGTAATTTCTAATATTTTATTATTCTCTTTTTCATATTTTCTTTTAGTCCCACTTATAAAATTAATGGTGAGAAATCACACTTTACTCCCTCAATTATTAAAAAAAATTGAGAGGATCCATTCCCTAAACTCTTATCCCTCTGTTCCTTTCATAGCCGCACGTCGCACCTCTCTCCACAAGACATCTTCCTACAACAGTCGCCTGTTGCGTCTATCTGCCAGTCGCATACCGCTCCTCTGTTTGCCAGCCGCACACTTCACCCTTCTCTTCCAAAGCCAACCGCCATGTGTTCAGCCGCCAAGGATCGTCGTACGCTGCTATTGTTGTTGTACGCCACCTTGATTTGCAACGGAATGATCAGCAAGGAAGAAGGATCATTACCTTGCCACATCCAAACACGGTGCTCTGGTCTCATCACTCTTCTTCTTCTTCCATGTTCCTCTGTTCGTCAGCCACAAGCTACGCCGTTCTCTCCCAAAGCCAACCGCAACGCATCCAGTTGCCGAGGATCGCCGCACGTCATTGTTGGTTCTACTCGCTACTACGACTTGTGATGGAACAACAAGCGAGGAAGAAGGATGTGTGTCCCGCCACATCCAAATAACGTGCTTTGGCTACCTCGCTCTTCTTCTTCTTGGTTTTGGATGAGTTTTTTTTCTACTTTTGGATGTTTTTTTCTTAAATTTTGGATGTTTCTTTTTTTTATATTTTGAATGTTTCTTCTTTTTGGATTTTGGATAATTTTTTTAACAGTTTTAGATATTTCTTGCTTAATTTTCAAATGTTCTTTGTTCAATATTTTTTGGATGTTTCGTTTTGTAAGGTTTTAAAATTTTTAAAATGATTTTAAATATCTCTTTTGTGTTAGGTTTTGAATGTTTGTTTTTGTTGTGTTTTAAATATTTCTTTTTATTATGAATTTTTATAATAACTTTTAAAATGATTTTGGATCGAATTTTCAAAATAAATTTTTAGTTTTATAAAATTATTTTAGAAATGATTTTAGAATTTTTAAAATAATTTAAAATTTTTAAAATAGTTTTAGATTATATTTTGGATAATTTTTTTTATTAGATTTTAAATATTTATCATGATAGTTTGAATTCACGTTCATTGATGGATCCATAAATTTTAAATTATATAGGTAAAACATATAACGTATAAGAATAACAAAATATTTTATATAAATATATCGAATTGTACATAATTAAATAACATAAAAATATTAAATATTTAATAATCTTTCATTATCCATATTTAATATTTAATATTCAATATATATAATAATAGTAGTAAATGTAAGATAAATTAAAATAGTAAATTGATTATCTTCTAACCAACAAATTTTTTATTTAGGTCTTTAAAATAGCAAACCACATTTTTTATGAATTATATGTGATGAATAATATTTTAGAAAAAATATGCCAAATCTCTCATATATTCTATTAGATATTTTATAGATTATCTAATAATTATTCAATTATTTAATAAAAAAATATCAAATAACTTTAATTAATAATAATAATAATAATAACAAAGGAGTTAGATAGATAAATAGAAGTACACAATACTTTATTATTTCAATTAATTTTTAAATATTTTTTATTCAATTTATGTTTTAGAATTAATCATCAAAATACATTTATAATTTACTAATAAAATTAAAATTTGAGTAAAAGAATAAAAAATATAAACTTCAATTAAATAAATCGTTAACGGACACAACTAGAAAATGGATTAATATAGACAGATTTACAGACAGATTTAGTCTTTATTATAGACGAATTTTTAGTTACCGATAGATTTTATCCCTCTGTAGAAGCCTCGTCAAAAATTATTTACCGACGGATTTTTTCCGTTGGAAAACTACCGACTGGTTTTTACCAGTTACTGACGAATTTTTCCTTTGTAAATTCTCTATCCATTTCCCTAAAATGACGAACTTTTCGATGGATTTTCCGTCAGTAATTACAGATGGATTTTCCGTCTGTAATTACCGACGAATTTTTCGTCTGTAATTACAGACAGATTTTTCGACAGATTTTCTGTTGGTAATTATAGACGGATTTTCCGAATTTTGAATACAAACAGAAAATCTGTCTGTAAACCCATCAGTAAGGTATTTTTTTTTAGATTTTTCATTGCAAAATGCATATTTTTCATACAAAATAAATATAAATTTAATAAATAAATTTTTTTTATCTAATTTGTATTCGAATATTTATAATATTTCAAAAAATAAACAAATTTATTGTATTATCAAACTAAAAAAAATATTATAAACAAGGAAGCCAATAATATAATTCAAAAAATAAACAAAGTGTATTGATACATCAACTATAATAATAAATAATAACTATACATCAACAAAATGTGTTTATACATCAACTATAATTCAAAACATAAACTCAGTGTATTGTTCTTATAGCATCATATAAATTTTGAATGCCAGCATCAGCTAAGAAGCCACCAAGGAGGCCAAGAAGGTTGAAAGTTTCCATAAAATTGGTAAATATTGTAGCAGATTTAGCTGATGAAAGATTCAAAGTTCCAACCAAGAATGTGACCAAGTTTATAGATATTCCCATAACACATCCTTTCAGCTAGTTCAGTTCCTGCATAATGAAAAAAAATATGCAAATTTAGAATTGAAATTATGACTCAAATTTCTTTGGATTGAAAAAGAAAAATAAACTAGGGCAGGTAGCATTCAGAATAAATCAATGATTAATTCAGCACACATAAGTAAAAGCTATAAACCACAGATACTGACAAAAAAAAAATAGAGAGAATGGAGTGACCAAACCTTTCAGATAATCCAAGCTATTTGTTTATCTCTGACTTGCTTTGAGTTGTAAACTTCAAGACCCTGCATTGAATTATGATAAAGAGTTTTAAAAGAAATTATCAGAGCCAGATGAAAAAATGTTGAAAAGCTTGAAAACTTTTTTTTTTGTGTTACTTACTCTTGAGTGCAGGATTAGCATCACGATGATGAACAGAGAGAGCACTCATGGAATTAACAAGCACACCCATAGGATGAGCATCATGTGACATTGAATGTATGATATCCTACAAAAATAAAAGAGGAATTAGTTGTTTACTAATCTAAAATTAGAGATATACACTTGACAACAAGAGCATTCTCTATAGCTGCAGAGGTGTCTAAAGCCTTCTAAAGATTGCCTATTCAATCCAAGATTTAAACCCAGCAAATAACCCAACATGATGTGGCCACCCCTCTGAGTCGATGCGTCTCAATCTGGAATCTCAGATTGCTAGATTAATTCTGTCATTATAGCCATCATTGATATTTGGAAACTCCATTGATAGTTGCATGCCTTTTCTCCTTCCTAGTAATGCAATTCTCCAAAGGCTTGTTCAGGCTGACAACCGTTCTAGCTTCCTCGATTAATAATCAGACACACCTTAAGTTCCTCGCTAATCTTCAATGGAGATTAGTTTGTATTATTAAGGATTTAATTGTAACAAGCTTTAAAGCTTAGTAAGCTTTAGCTTCAGGGAGAGTGTTGGAATAAAGAAGATATCATATAATATCTCTACCATATGGATTAAGAGTGGTACTGCTATAAATAGGGATTACGATATTGTATATTGGAAAACATCAGATTATAAACATATCAATATATTTATAGTCATTATTCTCTCTTTTCCTCCTCTCCAATTTAGTCCCATAATCTTAACAGAAAATATTAAGCTAAACAAGGAACAACACATACCAAAGCCTGAACTCCACCAGCTGTTGCGATGGCTTCCCTGCTTCTATCATCAAATGACAAATTCCAAAGGGCACCAGCAGCTTCTTGCCTGTAATAATATAGACACGAAGAAAACTTCTTATTAAGATATGAATGGATTTAGCTTTTTCTCCGTAAACTCTTTACACATTTAAAAAAAAGAGCACCCTGGTGCACATGCATCCTGTGATAACGCAGGGTCTGGGGGAAGGAGTACACCTAGGGTGCATTATACGCAGCCTAACCTGATAATTACATGAGAGAGAGAGAGAGAGAGAGAGAGAGAGAGAGAATAAGAATCGACAAAACATACAACTGAAGAATCAATATTTATTTAGTGTTCGTTTTGGCTTATATTACCAAGACAAATGGCATAGAGAATGGCATAAAGCACCCCTTAACTAAATTGATCATCATTACTGTTGGCTCTATTTGTCAGATCCTTACTAAGACATCCTATCTTTGTTTTGCAATTTGCACATGACCATTGACCAGAATAAGCACCATTTAAAACACAATTAGATTACTAATTAAAAAATACCATAAGTTCCAAGCTTTATTTAGTAGGCATAATATACCTAATAAGATAGTTGTAAAGCACAAAAAAACATGAGATCTGTGATAACGCAGGGTCTGGGGGAAGGAGTGCACCTAGGGTGCATTATACGCAGCCTAACCTGATAATTACATGAGAGAGAGAGAGAGCCCTATATGGAAAGGATAAGAATCGACAAAACATACAACCGAAGAATCAATATTTATTTAGTGTTCGTTTTGACTTATATTACCAAGACAAATGGCATAGAGAATGGCATAAAGCACCCCTTAACTAAATTGATCATCATTACTATTGGCTCTGTTTGTCAGATCCTTACTAAGACATCCTATCTTTGTTTTGCAATTTGCACATGACCATTGACCAGAATAAGCACCATTTAAAACACAATTAGATTACTAATTAAAAAATACCATAAGTTCCAAGCTTTATTTAGTAGGCATAATATACCTAATAAGATAGTTATAAAGCACAAAAAAACATGAGATCTATTTTAAGTCTTCAGAGTAATCATAAACTCCAAGAAAACTCACCAATACAGTAAATATAAAAAACAAAAGATAAAAAAGGAACAAGAAGAGCAGCAACATGCAAATAAGACCTTGAGAAAAAAGTTAATTACCACAACTTCCTTCATCCAAGAAGTAGCCTTCTGAACCTGCTCACTCTCCCAGCCTTTAATGACATCATCTTCTCTCTTGAATCTGTTGTTAATCTTTGCAATCTTGTTATACATGCTTATATCTTTGCATTAAACTCCTCCTTCTTCACCCTTTGCACTGAAACCTCTTCAACTACTTGATGATGATGATGTTGATGTTGATGATGACCACTACTAGAACCTGCACCACCACTACTAGAATATAAACTCATGAACATTGGCTCAGAAAAAAGATTTATTTTAGTAAATAAAAAGCACCTTGGGTATCTGCAAGATCATTATATATTGCTTGAACGTGTTGAACAAGTCCTAAGTGTCTAATCCATTTTCATGTTGTTCCATTTTGTCTTTATCCGAATCTTCTTCACTAGAATTATGCCTATCACGGGAGGGGAAACTATCCTAAACACTAAGTGTATAACATCCTTTGGTCCTATTGTTAAGATCGCAATAATTAAAAATAAACTTTAAGCTTAATGGATGACGAATTGAGTTGTGACGGCTTGTGTGAAGAGAGAGAGAGAGAAAGAACAGGTCCATATTTTTCTCACCTTTCAAGTGTGCTAAACATGCATCAGCAATGTCATTAAATCCCAAGTTGAGTACTTTCAAATTTTCTAGCCCTGCAAAAATTAAAATAAAGAGTTTTCTACGGCTGCCTTGTCCATAATAATTCTTTTGGTACAATAAGTTTGGAACAAATGAACATATTTTAAAATAGATAATTATCAAACAAAAATAGCAGATAGACAAGTCCCAACAAAAATAGCACCATATTTTTCCATGGTTAAATTACTTACAACTGAACAATGTTGTTTTCACCATAATGACATTCTAGTGCTCAAAGTAGGATGAACGAATAACGTTAAAGCTATCAGCCTCTCCTATCCAAGCCATCCTGTAAAACATGCAGGCGAATAGATCAATTACCCAAAATGCTGGCAGAGCACACAGCATGTCTGAAGTTCCCCCATCAGCACCCCTCATTTCCATGTACCTCTTGAGCTTGACCTACACAAAATTGAATACTTGGCCAACTTAGTAAACAGAAGGTAGATATACAAATTTCTTTGATGTTATACTTGTAATATTCTTTACTTGTAATATGCTTTAATCTTATCTCTTAACAACTATTTTTGAATTTGTGCAACCATATAATAATAGGACACACCTTTTTTCTTAGATGACTTTTTCTTGCGGCCTCTCTGTTTTGAGCCAAACGTCTCAATGTCTGATAGCAAAAGTAATATAGAAAAAAATAAATGTAAAAGAAGTTAACATAGCTTCAATAATGCAGAAACTATATTACAAAAAGAAAAAATCAATAATCAATTAAATGAGTGCCGATCATGTTTATATTCATGCAATTCCTCGTTCAGGTTAATGAAAACAAAGTCAAGAGTTTGTTTTCATATTTCAATGTTTTCTAATTCTAGGATTTTGTGAAAGATAAATTAATAACAAAATATAAATTTTTATTATTTTCACCGATTTCACTTTTTCTTCATAAACTAATGAAAACGAATACGCAAGGCACTAAGGCAACAAGGCCCGTTAATAAACAGGGTCGTAACTGGTAAGTGTATGTGACTATGTGCATAGAAAAAAAAAAAAGAAAGGAAGTTGTATGTGACCATATGATGTATCTGAAGCTAAGCTCCACAGAAAGATCTAGTTTAGTCAAGGCCTCCCGTACCCTTCTACAAAAGGGGCATGCCTCTGTTGACAAACAATGTTTCAGCTTTTATAAGGAGGAAGAAGTGGGATTGTTGACCTCGAAAGTGAAATTGCGTTGTTTAGAAGGATCTCCTCCCTGTGAATGTGTAAGAGACAGCAACAACATTACAACATGTCATTGAAGGAACAAAGCATAGGGATAAATTTTGTGTTGCTAGATTCTGGAAGTGCATAAATTTTCTTAAAATTTGTCTGAAGCGGCTAAGATAGGGACAATATTAATTTCTTTTTGTTCTTAACGTTTCTGTCTCATCTATGTTGGAAGTTAGAACAGTAACCAAATTACAATTAAACTCAATACCCTAAATTTTCACAGCTAATCCAACATATGTTCACCTCCACAAAGAAAATCATGAATGCAGACTCGAATAGAAGGTCGATCATCAAATTACAGTGTAACAGCAAAAATTATGGTCCTATGGTAACAACAAACCCAATTTAATCCACAAAGAGACACCTACGCAAACTAACATTCTCTAATCCTAATCAAGTAAAAGCGTGAACAATCCCATAACCCTAATAAATTCGAACGCAAGAATATTGATAACGAGAGCAATTAATCAATCAGGAATGAGGAATGAATCCGAAAACCCTAGATTAGGGAGAAGCAGAAATCTGGAATGAATCAGGCATTGGCGATTTTAGGGATGACGGGAAAGGCAGCGCCCTTGGATTGGGAGTGATTAAGGGGGGCTCGTTCCTTGATCTTCTGCATCTGAAGCATGCGCTCCATGAGGAGCTTGTACTGGCACTTCTCGTAGGAGTGACACTCGTTCTCGCACTTCCATGGAAGGTAGAGCTCGGCCTAGCGGCACTTGTTGAGAGGGATGAGGAGGTGTGCGCACTGGTCCCTGTATGCAACGGAGCTTCGGTGCGACAGAAGTTCAATACAATGGAGGTTCGGTGCAACGGCGGTGTAAGGCTAGAGGCGCCACTGACGGAGCATTTGGAGGAGATGAGTGTGGAGAAGTAGAAGGATCGTGATTGAATGGATGAGCTACCAGGGACGACCCTAATTTCAATATATTTTCTTACGGAAACTTTTAAATTACAGACGGAATTTTTCGTATGTAATAATTTAATAAAACGCAATTTTTTGTCCATTTAATTACAGACGGATTTTTCGTCTGTAACCATTTTCTACAAAAAAAATTAATTTTTTTGACAGAATTACCGACGGATTCTCTTTTCCGTCTGTAATTTATGCTAATTCATTTTTTTCAATAAAAAATTCCTCTAAAATTCCATCTATATTTTCGTGGGATAAAATCTATCGAAAATATCTGTCTGTAATAACTAATTTTCTAGTAGTGAAAATAGTATCACAATGCTTTGTTTTTTATTAAGTTGATTTAATATATAGAATTTTGTTAAGATGTATCCTAAAAACACATTTTAAGAATATTATAAAATATATTTTATTAAAATAATTAAAAGATAAATTTTTATATTTCTAATGCATTAAATTAAGCAAAAATTTAAAAAAAATTATTATTATACTTTTAAAATATTTCTTTTACACAAAATTTAATAAAATAATTTTTAGATAAATATCCTGCATCATCATAGCCAATTAACTGTAATTTTAATTCATATATATAAAATAGTCTTATATCAACTGTTTTGTGAAGATATCAAAATATTTGTTTGATTTCATTCCAATGTCTTTTGGTTAAAAAGAAAATATACATTGCTAATAAGTTTATAGTGAATGATATATCAAGTCGTGTATTATTATCAAGATACATTAGTGCTCCAACGACATTGAGATATGATACTTTAAGACCAAAATCCTTTTTATTTTCTTCTTTAGAATAGAACTGATCCTTTTTCACATCCAAAGATCTAATGATCATTGGAGTACTTAATCGATATGACTTATTTACATAAAATCTCTTCAAGATCTTTTTTTTTTTGTAAATTGCTTGATGAGTAAAGATCCCTTTGTTTGTATGTTTGATCTGTAGATTAAGACAAAATTTAGTTTTTTTTCGAGATTTTTTATATCAAACTCTTCTTTTAAATCATCCACATACATAGCAATTATAATGAGTTGAGATACAAATTTCTTTATGAAAACACATGGACATATATCATTATTCATGATTCTTTTCATCAGATTCTCAATAAGATGAATATACCACATTTGTTTAGATTGCTTTAGACCATATAAAGACTCTGCAATTTTACTGAATATAGCCCCTAGGAACATTCATTAGATGGTTTAGATATCTTGAGTCTTTCAGAGACTTTAATATAGATATCACGATCTAATGATCCATATAAATAAGTTTTCACCACATCCATTAGATGCATATCAAGCTTATGATATGCGGATAAACTGATCAAATAATGCAATATAATTGCATCCACTACAGGAGAAAATGTTTCTTCATAATCGATACTAGGTCTGTGTGAAAACTCTTGCACAACAAGTCTAGCTTTATAGCGTAGAACTTTATTTTTCTCTTCTTATTTTTCTCACAAATACCCATTTGTATATAACAAATTTTACATCTTCTGGTGTAAAGACTACAGGTCCAAAGCCATCACATTTTGCAAGTAGTCTAATTCTGCTTTTATAGCTTCTTTTCATTTTGGCCAATTATTTCTTTGTCAACATTCTTCGACCGTTCTGACTCAAGATCCTCATTTTCATGCATAATGTAAAATTCCACACGATATACAAATATTTCATTCACAATTATCTTATTTCAGTTCTATTTTTCTCCTATAAAGACATAATTTACCAAAAATTGTCATTTTTCACAATTTTAAACGTCTTTTGGCATTAAAATTACATCAAAACTTTGGACAACTATAGGTGTCTATACTATGTCTTTATCTTTTTCAATAGGGATAGTATCTACCTCTTTTCTTGTTCGAGAATTGTGTCTTTGGAATCGACAGGTCTACCACGCTTCTAGCGTGTATTTATTTTCGTGGCCATTTGTCCAACTAGAACAGCAATTTGAATTGAAAAATTTTCAGCTGGTATATAAGATTTAGTTATACTTTTTGTATCAGAAAATGCATCAGCCAATTCATTTGCTATTCTTTGCAAATGTATCATCTTTTGAACTTCTAGTTCATATTGTCCTAATCGAGGATCTAGATGCATCAAGGATGATGCATTCTAATTAAGTTCTTTTTCAAGTGGATTATTCTCTCCCCTTAATGTTAGAAATATTGATTCACCAAAATGACAATATGCAATTCGGCCTTTAAATACATTTTCTATTTGTATCTCAAGATATCTCACTATAGAAGGAGAATCATATCCAACATATATCCCCAATTTTCTTTGGATTTTCATTTTGGTGCGATAAGGTGGGATTATTAGAATATATATGGCACACCCAAATATTCTCAAACATAAAATATTTGGTTGCTAGCCAGAAGCTAACTATAGAGTATTTGGTGACAATTTGTTGGTCTTAAACAAATAAGTGTTACACATGTAAAATGACATGTCCCAAAGTAGAGATTGGAAGATTTGTTCTCATAAGTAAGGATCTAGTAATTAATTGGAGTCGTTTAATAAATGACTCTGCTGGTCCATTTTGTGTTTACATGAGCTATTGGATATTCAACACTTATACAATTGGCCATATAATAAGCATCGAAGCTTTAGAAGTGAATCCATAGCATTATCGAGACGAATTATTTAGATTAGATTTTCTAAAAATTGTGTTTTTAATCGAATAATTTAAGCAAGTAATTTCACAAATGTCAGATTGTGAAAAAACAATAAGTACACATGTAACCATCTCGAAGATGCATCTATTAGGACTATAAAATATCTAAAATATTCACAAGGTGGATAAATTGGTCCACATATATTATCTTGGATCCTTTCTAGGAATTCAAGAGATTCAAATCCAATTTTTACTGGTGATGGTTATAAAATTAGCATTTTCTGAGAACATGTAGCACAACAAAATTCTCTAAATTTAAGAATTTTGTATCATAGTTGTCCCAAGATGACCTAATCGGTCATGCCAAATAATGAACTCATTTGGCTAGTAAACTTTTAGTTTATAATAATATGTGATCCAATAGTACTAATTTTAGTATAATATAACCTAGACGAGAGTGATGGTAATTTTTCTAGTATAGTTTTCATATTTGAATCACTAGTTCTGATGTATAGATGCTTATTATTTTTCTCATTCGTAGTCTCAATATGATGATACTCATTAAATATCTTTAAAACTCGACAGATTTTTTGGAGATTTAATAGACAATAGTACATTATTTATTATGAATTTTGTTTATCCAGAAAATAAAATAATAGCTCTTCTTAAGCCTTCAATCACATTGCCAGAGTCAATAATAGTATTAATATATTCTTTTTTGGAAGTAAGATAAGTGAAATAAATATTACTTTTGAGAATGATATGTGAACTTGCACTATTTATAAGACAAATATCTTCATTATATATTCTTAAAATTTTTTATGTCTTTTTTTCTTTAAATTTGATCAAAATTTCGTATTGATAACGTGTTATAAAATAAATACATAAAAATAAAAAGTAGATAAATAAAATAGAGAGAATAAAAAAAATTTATTAATACTCTCTAGTATATGTATCTCATTATAATTAAGATTTTATAACAAATTTTTAATAATAATATACTTAACATAATTTTATATTTATTTGAAGGAATGACACCTTGGTTGATTTCATTTTTGTTGACGATCCATTTCTTTCTTACTTGGAGGCTTTTTATAGGCATTGGATTGGTTGCCAAATTGACAAATTATGAATGATTTTTGGTAATGCACGTGTTGTATACCAAATCCAAATGACATCCGCCTTAAATAATATTATAAGTTTATAACAGTGATGGATAATTGCCCATTTGGTTGGATTTTTCAAAGAACAAACAAATAGATGTCAACTGCTGTCCTTTGTTATATCATTGCTCATATGTTATTTTAGAATATAGAATATAGAATAGTATTCCTCTAAAATAGAGATTCTCGCTCATTGTAAACGAATTCAATGTTTTAGCTATAAATAATTCCTTTTGCATATAAGAATTATATATATCAGATAGACCCCGAACATTTCTCTATCTGCAACATTTTCCCTTTACATCCGATCCAACAAAAGTTCAAAACAAGGAAAGACCTTAGTAGCCATGTCTTCTTCTTCTTGTGTTGCTCATGTGGCTCTCTTGCCAAGTGCAGGCATGGGGCATCTAACCCCGTTTCTAAGGCTTGCAGCAATGCTCTGCCACCACCACTGCCACGTCACACTCATAACCCCAAAACCAACCGTTTCTAACGCTGAATCAAACCTTCTCTCAAAGTTCTTCTCTGCTTTCCCACAGGTCAACCAACTCAACCTTCACCTTCTCCCTTCTTCTCACACTGCAAATGCAGACCCTTTCTTCCTCCAATTCGACGCCATTCGCCGCTCCTGCCACCTTCTCCATCCTCTCTTGTCCTCCCTCTCTCCACCTTTGTCCTCATTCGTCTATGACATGACACTGATCTCACCCGTTCTTCCAGTTGCAACCGCCATTGGCGTTCCTCACTATATCTTGTTCACTTCCTCTGCTTCCATGTTCTGTTTCTATTCCTACTTCCCCAAAGCAGCTGAATCCACTTCTGACGGCGATGGTATTGATATTCCGGGTTTTTCATCTGTGTCTAAATCATCGCTCCCTCCGCAGCTTCTTGACAGGGACGGTATCTACCGCAAACTTTTCTTGGAAGACAGTCCTAAGGTCACAAAACTACATGGTGTCTTTCTCAACACGTTTGAAGAGGTGGAGTCGAAGACTCTTAAGGCTCTTAACGCTGGGGAAGTGGTGAAAGACATGCCACCGGTTCACGCTCTTGGACCCTTTGTTCCCTGCTATGAGTTTGAGGGTTTAGGCGAAAGGGGAGAGTCATTGAAGTGGCTTGATAAACAGCCTAATGGTTCTGTTATTTATGTTTGCTTTGGAAGCAGAATAGCTTTGAAAAGTAACCAAATTAGAGAGATCGGAGATGGGTTGGTGAGAAGTGGATTCAGGTTTCTGTGGGTTGTGAAGGGTAACAAGGTTGATAAGGAAGATGAAGAGAAAGGGTTAGAAGGGGTATTAGGAATTGAGCTTGCAGAGAGGATTACAAAGGACAATAAGGGGTTGGTGGTTAAAGAATGGGTTGACCAAAGGCAGATTCTTGATCATAGTGCTGTTGGAGGGTTTTTTAGTCATTGTGGTTGGAACTCAGTTATGGAAGCGGCATTTTATGGTGTTCGCATATTGGGATGGCCTTTGTTAGGAGATCAAAAGATAAATGCAGAATTTGTGGTGTCAAATGGAGGGTTTGGTATTTGGAAGAAGGATTGGGGTTGGGAAGGGGAAAGGTTGGTGAGAGGGGAGGAAATTGGAGACGCCATTAAAGAGTTGATGAGGAATGAGTCTTTGATTACCAAAGCTGAGGAAGTGAAAATGGCCGCAAGGAAGGCCATAGGTGTTGGTGGTGGTTCTGAGATTAATCTTCAGAAAATCACTGAGCAATGGAAGAAGAGTCAACGATATCAAGCGTTGGTGGATCCATTCAAGAATCAATATTAAAAAGTTGTTCACGAGTGTATTATATGCCCACTCCGCATTGACTCCCTCAAGAAAATAGTTGGCTCACGTTCTATTTAGGTAAATTAAAAGAATAAATTGTTTGGACAAGAATATTAGATGAATGTCTTAATTTCAATCTGATTACATTTTTGTCTATTTTTTTTATGTGCACCATTTATAATTTAGCATAAATTACTGCAGAGTAACATCTAATTTTTTTTATAATTATTTGTAAGTATTTTTATAAAATTTAAAATATTTTTTATAATATTTATTACATCTTGCAATGCGGATAATTAAAATCTTTTATAACTGTTTAAAATATTTTTTTAATGGTAAAGTTCTAAATTAGTCCCCTATATTTGGACGTGTTTTGACATTTAAGATTTAAAGTGTCTTATTTAAATCTAAAAAAGTTTCATTTAGTTTTAATGTAGTCCCACCGTGAGGTCAAAGTTAAATAATTAACGGAATATCTTACATGACAATAGTACAAGAACAAAATCGATAATCTGGAGAACAAGTATAAGCTCCAGAGAACAAAATCAACCGTAGATGCATCAATACATTTATTTATCATTTTTTACAATTTAAATGAAATATTTTCTATAAAACTAAAGAAAATAATAAATAAATATATTAATGGGTGTGCAAAACAAAAGGAAGCCTGTGGATTGGAGGGATTGCAAAAGATGACCAAGGCGGATGGTTATTTTGTTTTTGTGGACACATGTCAAAAATTTCTGTTTAGCTGTTAAACTTTGGGCAATAGAAAGATGGTTAATGTTGTTGAAGGTTATGAAATAAAAGATGGAATTTTTGAAACTGATTCTGTAGAAGCTCTAAAGTCTGATTACAAATTCTGAGATTGAGGATCACCCGTGAAGAGCTATGCTTTAAGATTGTACAGATCAAACAACTCACAGTAATTCTTATTCACCACCTTTGCCAAGGCAACTTTTGTGCAGAGTTCGTAGCCAACAATGGTAGACCTATCATACGAAAATATATGATAGGAACAAATGCATAGGAGCAAAAAAGACACGAATATGAGTAAAAGGAACTAATTGACCAAGGTCTTAGAGAAGGGGCTGCTAGAGGCAGTTATGCCAAAAAGACGAGGTTTCCATGACCATGAGCAGACTAGGATGTGAGGTAAGGAAGGCACTCATTTTGCAATTATGTCATGTCTATTGCAAGAATAGGCTCTTAGCCTGATGACTTTTCTGGTTTACTTGATTTCCAGTTCCTTTTTAATTGGGTTTACTGCTTTACGGATAAGAAATTCAAGGTCGTTGGGAAGATCATAAGCTAGTCTTGTAGAGGGTGAAAAAGAGGCTGACAGCCTAGTAATGAAATGATCACTTTATTCCAAATGTGTTCCTCAATCAAAGGGAGACTCATCAACAAGAACTTTGCCACCTCTCTGGCCATGCCTCACCGCCCTTGCTTTGACCCATTTGTCTTAGGAGTATTCGATAATGGGATCATCATTATTAGTAGTTACGCAAAAAGTAACAACAACTCATTAAATGACCAAAATATCTTTATACCTCCAAATTATTATTTTAACCTTAATCTTATACCAAAAAATCATTGTATCCTTATTAATAAATTACCTTTTTACCCTTCTTTCATGAAAATCAAAAAGTTCATCCACTTTTTTTTCATGAATCTTTCTTTGATTTTTAACACCTTCTTAAGCTTTTCTTTAATCTCTTTTAAGAATTCTTGATTTCATTTTTTAACCTTCAAATTCACATAAAAAACACATAAAAAATCGTAGAAATCAAGTCCTTCAAAAGTACCAAACAAATTAGCCATGGTACATCTAAAGAATTTTCAATTTCTAAGCTTTTGAAAATCATAACAACATCACCAAACAATCATTTAAACACTTATTTCAATTACCAAACATCAATTCAACAAACACACATCAAATACACACTTTTTCCATAATTGATTTAGCCAAACCTTACCTCTTTTGTAAGCTTAAAACCTGTTCTCTCCTTGGAACATCTAAACTCACTTTCTTGCCTAATTTTCAATCAAAGTTAACTTTTAGTCCAGGGAAACCATGAAGGCCGAACCTTCATCAACAAATCAAAAACAATTTTCTCACATTTTTCAAGCTGAAATTGATGGTTTCTTGCTCCTCAAGGCTTCTAGATATGATTTTCTAAGCAAGAACATCAAGTTTCTTCATGTTCACTTCACGGCTAAAACTTCAAGAAGCAAAAACATGAAGAGAAGATAAAATATTAAGGAGAACACTTTAATTAGTTTAGATTTTTTAGAGGGGTTTAAGTTCGGAAGAAGGCCGAGCTTGAAGCTTGAAGAAAATAAAGGTGTGCGTTTGAAATTCTCTCACTTTTTCTCTCTTAATCTCGAAGAAAAGGATGAAGAAATAAAGGTGGAGGTGGTTGGGAGTGGGAGACCGTGTGGAGTATTAAGGTGAGTCATCTAGTTACTAAAATATAAAAATATCATTTGGAAGATAATTACCAAAGTTAGATATATTAGATTACATGTATTTTGTAACGACCTAGTTTTTGGAAAGACGAAGCTTTTTTCTGAAGAAATGGAGTTTTTTGGAAGTTCAGTAAAGGAAGCACCTCCAAGGACCACATCATCAAGCACCTCAATCTACATCATCACTGCATCGTCCTCATGCAAGCACCTCTATTGAGTTAAGCTTGACGACTCCAGTCACGAAATACCTAGTTTTTAAGCCGCTTTGGCTAGGAGTTTTAAAATTCTGATTCCTAATTAGTCTCAGATTAGTGAGCAGGACTCGAACCGCGAGAGAAAAAATAATAATATAATATTATTATATTATTATTTGAGCTGCTTAAGTATTATTATATTATTATTTGATCTGCTTCAGCTAAAACAGAAGATAAGTTTAGTAATATAATAACCGAACTCACAGTCTACTGGTGCAGGTTAATGCCAATACTTTCTGATGACTTTACTAATGCTAATGCTTTATCATATACCTTCTATTCTCATGATTATTATGTTATAGTGTCATATATACTAGTAGCTCAAATGTTAATCTCTAGATGTGTTATTACTTGTGTCCTAATACATCTAACTTTAGTAATTATCCACTTAAGATATTTGTAACAAACCTTTTTACCACCCAATCACCTTTAGCCACAGTTTCTCCACTCACCAAGGGACACCTAGCAGCTTCTCATTCTTCTCCTCCAAGGCCAAAACAAGAAGAAATAAAAAGAGAGAAATTCCATGAACACTTGATCTTCAAAACTTAATTTCTTCCTAACCAAAACACCGATCAAAATTTTAAACCGATTAAAGTAGTCATTTCTTCTTCCTTTTCAAAACCATGTGACTTTTCTTGGATTAAATTTAGGTTAGGTGGCTGCTCTCTCTCTCCCTCTTTGGTTCGGCCATGACAAACCACGCTTGAAACTTGTGTTTTCTTGATGTTCTTTCCTAGATCTCTTGCTTAAGTTACTTGTGGGCCAAAGAACATCCATTTTTAGCAAGTTTAAGGTGAGGCAATCCTTCCTAACAAGCTGATTAAGGTTCATTCAGTTGGAATTTTTGAGATTTAAAGTTGTTTTTTGTTGAAATCTAGGAGGAAAAGTGAACTAGGAAACTTGGAAGTGCAGCCGGCATTAAAAAGAAGTAGGTTTGGCAAAATTTATCTTGATTAATTGTGTTCTTATTGTGTGATTGAGTGATAGTTGGTTTGTGCTTGATTTTGAGTGTTTATGTGCTTGAATCTTGTTGAAAATTTAATGAAAAGTAACTTTAAATTTTCGGTTATTGTGGCTACTAGAAAACCGAAACTCCAGCCCAGTTTTGGTGATGAATTTGATTTAAAATTATGCTAGAAATTATGTGAAAAAGTAGCTGGAAATTGGAATTGAAATATGAGAAAAATTGATTACCAAAAAGATTGAAAAACTAGTTAAAGATTAAGTGAAAATTTAATGAATTTTTGAAGAACATGAAGAATACTTTGAGTTTCTGGAAGAACAAGCAAACCCTAATGTTTTGATTATTGTGTCATCAAAGTGTAAATATTAAAAAATTTTGGGGTAAAAGGTTAATTAATAAAAAGTTTGAAGGTTAAAGTATAAATATTAAAAGTTAAGGAGGTCAAAGTATAAATACTAAAAAGTTGGGAGGTCAAAATACAATTTTCAAAAGTTTATGAATAAAATATTATTAAAAATATTTTATGAATAAAATATTAAATATTATTATTTATTAATAATAATAAAATAATAGTAAAATGGCAAAATTTCTTAAAACCCTTAAAAAGGCAACATTAAACTCAGAATCTCATAATTTTTTTCATAGAACATCTAACAAGTAGTAAGAACATATTAAAGAGGTAGAGATGAAAGAGAAAAGAGAACTTTAAGAAGTTAATAAAAGTTAGTTAAGAAAGTGTACAAAGAACAACAAATATTAAAAAGAGAACATGAAAAGGAAAGAGACAACGATCAAGATTCTGAAACTAATTATGATACTAAGAATGATTATGTGATAATCTACTGTAAGGAGGCAACCAGAAAGATGGTGGTGCGACTATTGAGATCACTTTTCAGGGATACATAGCCACAAAGGGCTGCACCTGTAAGCTAAAGACCTAGGGTCGCTTATAGAGAATATTAAATCATACACGGCTAGAACCTGTAATATAGAGGTTTCTTACAGAGGATATGAACACATACATTGGCTAGAGAGTGCCGCACTGTAAGACAAGAGGTTTACAACAAGTATGCAAACTAGAAAGGCTTACCTGGTCAAAGGACTCCAGGTAACATTGGGAATAGGTATGTAACCAATAAATGAACTCATTGCCTACACTAGGACTAGACATACATCATTCTTGTGTGCGCACCATTCTCTGTTGTACATTTTTTGTGTTTGTATTTTGCTTTCTGTATTTCTTGTTTGTGTTTTGTAATCCCTATTTTCTCTGCCTTCTTTGTTTATTGTATTAGTATATTCTTAAGATACTTTACTATCTGACAAAAGCGATGGAAGCAATTAACTTGACTAATTAGTCTAACTCTACTAAGAACCTCCCAATTCTTACCCCTTCTTTTTCCCCCTTCAAATGGAGATGGGAGTCATCATTTATAAGGTTAAGGAGCCGTACGTGTACGAGGATCCGGTCTATCATATTTACTACGTAGTAGGAGCAGAGCCTCGAGTTTGTAGATATGTACTACGCGATCGCCCTTTTTAGAATCCACTATCTAGCCCTCTTTTTGGCGCAGATGCTCCCTATGAATTTCCGTTATCCTGGTTAAATCTTAACGCTCCGGTCACCCTTTTCCCGATGCACCTGGACATCCAATTCCAGCCTAACCACTGTATCAGGCAGCACCTAAGCTTATGGTACATGAGGAGCCAGAGTTAGTTGGTGATTACGTCCCAGTGATTCCTCCTGAGTAGGACTTTCCTCCTGAGCCTATTATTCTAGAGGGTTAGCCTGAAAATTAGTCGATACTTCCTGATGATGGAGTTGTTCCTATCCATGCGAACAGACCTGTGCTCGCTAATGAATTCGTGAGTAGTGATTGTAGTGCTACCGGTGGTTTTGGAGACATTGTTGTGGTTCCTAATGATGAGGAGGAGGAGGACCCTGAGATGGAGTTCGAGCAGAAGGAGATATACTCTTCAAACAGCGACCAGCAGATGGGTAAGCACCATGGTGACTTGCCTAACGATGACGTGTGATGACAGGTAGACAGTTGCAGGAGCATTTTTTTATGGCACTCCAGCTTAACATTGACTTTTGGTTAAATTCTCACTTGTGTTAGTACACCAGAGAGGTTAGGAGCTTTAGTGTTGTTAGGCTAGCCTAGGAGTTAGCTTAGCGACTTTTTATATGGGCTAGGCTAGTGGACGAAATTGTGATCATCAACAATGGCTCCAAAGACTTGGTAGCGCTCTCAAACGTGAATCACACTTAGTCACAACTACGCACAACTAACCAGCAAGTGCACTGGGTCGTCCAAGTAATACCTTACGTGAGTAAGGGTCGATCCCACAGAGATTGTTGGTATGAAGCAAGCTATAGTCATCTTGTAAATCCCAGTCAGGCAGATTTAAATGGATTAAGAGATTATTGGTTTAAATAATGATAATAAAATAAATAGAAAATAAAGATAAAGTTACTCATGTAATCCAATGGTGGGAATTTCAGATAGGTGTATGGATGTGCTGTGTTCCTTCTGAATCTCTGCTTTCCTACTTCTTCCTTCTGGTTTTTCATCACTCCTTTCTACGGCAAGCAGTATGTAGGGCATCACCGTTGTCAATGGCTACATCCCATCCTCTCAGTGAAAATGGTCCAAATGCTCTGTCATAGCACGGCTAATCATCTGTCGATTCTCAATCAGGTTGGAATAGAATCCAGTGATTCTTTTGCATCTGTCACTAACGCCCAGCCTTCAAGAGTTTGAAGCTCGTCACAGTCATTCAACCCCGGAATCCTACTCGGAATACCACAGACAAGGTTAGACTTTCCGGATCCCCATGAATGGCGCCATCAATGCTAGCTTATACCATGAAGATTCTAATCAAAGAATTCAAGAGATATGCGCCCGGTCTAAGGTAGAACGGAAGTGGTTGTCAGTCACGCGCGTTCATAGGTGAGAATGATGATGAGTGTCACGGATCATCACATTCATCAAGTTGAAGTGCAACGAATATCTTAGAACAGGAATAAATCGAATTGGATAGAAAATAGTAGTAATTGCATTAAAACTTGAGGTACAGCAGAGCTCCACACCCTTAATCTATGGTGTGTAGAAACTCTACCGTTGAAAATACATAAGTGAAAGGTCCAGGCATGGCCGAATGGCCAGCCCCCAGATCTAAGAACTAAACGTCCAAAGATTGAATAATACAATAAAAAATATCTAATAAACTAGTAAAAAGTTCTATTTATACTAAACTAGCTACTAGGGTTTACAGAGGTAAGTAATTGATGCATAAATTCACTTCTGGGGCCCACTTGGTGTGTGCTTGGGCTGAGCTTGATCTATCCACGAGCTGAGGCTTCTCTTGGAGTTGAACGCCAAGTTGTAACGTGTTTTGGGCGTTCAACTCTGGTTTGTGACGTGTTTCTGGCGTTTGACTCCAGAATGCAGCATGGAACTGGCGTTGAGCGCCAGTTTACGTCGTCAAATCTCAAATAAAGTATGGACTATTATATATTGCTGGAAAGCTCTGAATGTCTACTTTCCAATACCGTTGAGATCGCGCCATGTGGAGTTCTGTAGCTCCAGAAAATTCATTTTGAGTGCAGGGAGATCAGATTCCAACAGCATCAACAGTCCTTTGTCAGCCTCCTATCAGAGTTTTGCTCAGGTCCCTCAATTTCAGCCAGAAAATACCTGAAATCACAGAAAAATACACAAACTCATAGTAAAGTCCTGAAATGTGAATTTAGCATAAAAACTAATGAAAACATCCCTAAAAGTAACTAGATCATACTAAAAACTACTTAAAAACAATGCCAAAAAGCGTATAAATTATCCGCTCATCACAACACCAAACTTAAATTGTTGCTTGTCCCCAAGCAACTGAAAATTAATTAGGATAAAAAGAAGAGAATATACTATAAATCTCAAAATATCAATGAATATTAATTCTAATTAGATGAGCGGGACTTGTAGCTTTTTGCTTCTGAACAGTTTTTTTTTTTTTGCATCTCACTTTTTCCTTTGAAGTTTAGAATGATTGGCTTCTATAAGAACTTAGAATTTCAGATAGTGTTATTGATTCTCCTAGTTAAGTTTGTTGATTCTTGAACACAGCTACTTTTATGAGTCTTGGTCGTGGCCCTAAGCATTTTGTTTTCTAGTATTACCACCGGATACATAAATGCCACAGACACATGACTGGGAGAACCTTTTCAGATTGTGACTCAGCTTTGCTAGAGTCCCCAGTTAGAGGTGTCCAGAGCTCTTAAGCACACTCTTTTTGCTTTGGATCACGACTTTAACCACTCAGTCTCAAGCTTTTCACTTGGATCTGCATGCCACAAGCACATGGTTAGGGACAGCTTGATTTAGCCGCTTAGGCCTGGATTTTATTTCCTTGGGCCCTCCTATCCATTGATGCTCAAAGCCTTGGATCCTTTTTACCCTTGCCTTTTGGTTTTAAGGGTTATTGACTTTTTCTACTTGCTTTTTCTTTTTCTAAATTTTTTTTCCAAGCTTTTGCTTTTTCATTGCTTTTTCTTGCTTCAAGAATCAATTTTATGATTTTTCAGATCATCAATAACATTTCTCTTATTCATCATTCTTTCAAGAGCCAATAATTTTAACATTCATAAACAACAAGATCAAAAATATGCACTGTTCAAGCATTCATTCAGAGAACAAAAAGTATTGTCACCACATCAATATAATTAAACTAAATTCAAGGATAAATTCAAAATTCATGTACTTCTTGTTCTTTTGAATTAAAAATATTTTTCATTTAAGAGAGGTGAAGGATTTATGAAATTTATTCATAGCTTTAAGACATAGTTACTACATACTAATGATCATGAAGTAGAGACACAAAAAATAGATAAACATATAACATAAAAAACGAAAAAAACAGAAAAATAAGAACAAGGAATGAATCCACCTTAGTGGCGTCTTCTTCTTGAAGGACCAATGATGTCCTTAAGCTCTTCTATGTCCCTTCCTTGCCTTTGTTGCTCCTCCATCATTGCTCTTTGATCTTCTCTAATTTTATGGAGAATGATGGAGTGCTCTTGATGTTCCACCCTTAATTGATCCACATTGTTACTCAAATCTTCTAAGGAAGTGTTGAGTTGTTCCCAATAGTTGTTGGGAGGAAAGTGCATCCCTTGAGGCATCTCCGGGATTTCTTGGTGATGAGCTTCCTCATGCGTCCCTTGGGTTCCATGAGTGGGATCTCTTGTTTGCTCCATCCTTTTCTTAGTGATGGGCCTGTCCTCCTAAATGAGGATGTCTCCTTCTATGATGACTCCAGCTGAGTAACATAGATGGCAAATAAGATGAGGAAAAGCTAGCCTTGCTAAAGTAGAGGACTTATCGGCTATTTTGTAGAATTCAAGGGAGATGACTTCATCAATTTCTACTTCCTCTCCATTCATGATGCTATGAATC
Source organism: Arachis stenosperma (assembly GCF_014773155.1). Taxonomy (NCBI): domain Eukaryota; kingdom Viridiplantae; phylum Streptophyta; class Magnoliopsida; order Fabales; family Fabaceae; genus Arachis; species Arachis stenosperma. The sequence goes on from NC_080381.1 coordinate 55,820,111, forward strand.
ATGATGGCCCGATCCACAGTAACTTCAGATCAGTGGCTAGTGGGGATGATGGAGCGTTGGATGAACTCTAACCATCCTCTAGCCACAGGCTTGAGGTCCAGTCTTCTTAATTGATCCGGCTTGCCTTTAGAGTCTCTTTTCCATTGAGCTCCTTCAACACATATGTCCCTAAGGACTTGGTCCAACCTTTGATCAAAGTTGACCCTTCTTGTGTAGGGGTGTGCATCTCCTTGCATCATGGACAAATTGAATGCCAACCTCACATTTTCCAGACTAAAATCTAAGTATTTCCCCTGAACCATTGTAAGATAGTTCTTTGGATTCGGGTTTATACTTTGATCATGGTTCCTAGTGATCCATGCATTGGCATAGAACTCTTGAACCATCAAGATTTTGACTTGTTGAATGGGGTTGGTCAGAACTTCCCAACTTTTTCTTTGAATCTCATGTCGGATCTCCGGAAACTCATTTTTCTTGAGCTTGAAAAGGACCTCAGGGATCACCTTTTTATTGGCCACAACATCATAGAAGTGGTCTTGATGGGCTTTGGAGATGAATCTTTCCATCTCCCATGACTCGGAGGTGGAAGCTTTTGTCTTCCCTTTCCCTTTTCTAGAGGTTTCTCTGGTCTTAGGTGTCATCAATGGTAATGGAAAAACAAAAAGCTATGCTTTTACCACACCAAAATTAAAATATTGCTCTCCCTCGAGCAAGAGAAGAAAGAAAAGAAGAAGAAGAGAAAATATGGAGGAGAGTGAGGGGGAGGTGTATTCGGCCAAGGTGTAGAAGAGGGGGTTGTGTTGTGTGAAAATTAAGGAGAATGAAGGGATTTATATAGTGAGGGGGGAGGGAGTAGGTTCGACCATTTAGGGTGGGTTTGGGTGGGAAAGAAATTTGAATTTTGAAGGTGGGTGGGGTTTTTGGGGAAGAGTGGATGGATGTGAGTGGTGAAGGGGGTAATTGGGAAGAGAGATTGAGGTGATTGGTGAAGGGTTTTGGGGAAGAGTGTTTATTGGAAAGAGAGGATGAATGTTGAGAAGAGGGGAGAATATGGTAGGTGGGGATCCTGTGGGGTCTACAGATCCTGAGGTGTCAAGGATTTACATCCCTTCACCAATTAGGCATGTAAAATGCCTTTCCATGTAATTCTGGCGTTTAAACGCCGAAGTGATGCATGTTCTGGGTGTTCAACGCCCATGTGCAGTATGTTTCTGGCTTTGAACGCCCATGTGCAGCATGTTTCTGGTGTTGAACGCCAGTTCCATGCTTATTTCTGGCATTCAGCGCCAGCTCTCCTCAGGGTGCATTCCTGGCATTTGAACGCCGAAATGTTGCTTGTTTCTGGCGTTCAGCGCCAGATCCATGCTCTATTCTGGCGTTGAACGCCAGCTAGATGCTACTTACTGGCGTTTAAACGCCAAAGAGTTCTTCCTCTAAGGTGTGATTTTTCTTCTGCTGTTTTTTATTCTGTTTTTAATTTTTTTTTCGTGACTCTACATGATCATGAACCTAATAAAACATAAAAGAACAATGAAAATAAAATAAAATTAGATAAATAAAAATTAGGTTGCCTCCCAATAAGCACTTCTTTAATGTCGATAGCTTGATAGTGGCTCTCATGGAGCCACACAGGTGATCAGGTCAATGTTGTATAGTCCCAACACCAAACTTAGAGTTTGGTTGTGGGGATTCAACACCAAACTTAGAGTTTGGTTGTGCCCTCCCAACACCAAACTTAGAGTTTGATTGTGGGGGCTCTATTTGACTCTGTACTGAGAGAAGCTCTGCATGCTTACTCTCCCTTGTTACAGAAGGATAGCCGTGTGCCTTAAACACAAGGTAGTCCCCATTCAATTAAAGGACTAATTCTCCTCTGTTAACATCTATCACAGCTTCTGCTGTGGCTAGGAAAGGTCTTCCAAGGATGATGCATTCATCCTCCTCCTTCCTAGTGTCTAAGATTATGAAATCAGCAGGAATGTAAAGGCCTTTAACCTTTACCAACACGTCCTCAACTAATCCATAAGCTTGTCTTACTAACTTGTCTGCCAATTGTAATGAGAATAAGGCAGGATGTACCTCAATAATCCCCAGCTTCTCCATTACAGAGAGTGGCATAAGATGTATGCCTGACCCTAGGTCACACAGAGCTTTTTCAAAGGTCATGGTGCCTATGGTACAGGGTATTAAGAATTTTCCAGGATCTTGTTTCTTTCGAGGTAAAGTTTGCTGAACCCATGTATCAAGTTCACTAATGAGCAAGGGAGGTTCACCTTCCCAAGTCTCATTACCAAATAACTTGGCATTCAGCTTCATGATGGCTCCTAGATATTGAGAAAATTGCTCTCCAGTTACGTCTTCATCCTCTTCAGAGGAAGAATAATCTTCAAAGCTCATGAATGGCAGAAGGAGATTTAATGGAATCTCCATGGTCTCTATATGAGTCTCAGATTCCTTTGGATCCTCAATAGGGAACTCCTTCTTGCTTGAGAGACGTCCCATGAGATCTTCCTCATTAGGATTCGCGTCCTCTCCCTCCTCCTTTCATTCGGCCATATTGATTATATCAATGGCCTTGCACTCTCTTTTTGGATTCTCTTCAGTATTGCTTGGGAGAGTACTAGGAGGAGTTTCAGTGATTTTCTTACTCAGCTGGCCTACTTGTGCCTCCAGATTTCTGATGGAGGACCTTGTTTTATTCATGAAACTTAAAGTGGCCTTAGACAAATCAGAGACTAAGTTTGCTAAGTTAGAGGTATTCTGTTCATAATTCTCTGTCTGTTGCTGAGAAGATGATGGATAAGGCTTGTTATTGCTGAGCCTATTTCTTCCACCATTGTTAAAGCCTTGTTGAGGCTTCTGTTGATCCTTCCATGAGAAATTCGGATGATTTCTCCATGATGAATTATAGGTATTTCCATAAGGTTCACCCATGTAATTTACCTCTGCCATTGCAGGATTTTCAGGATCATAAGCTTCTTCTTCAGAAGATGCCTCTTTAGCACTGTTGGATGCATTTTGCCATCCATTCAGACTTTGAGAAATCATGTTGACTTGCTGAGTCAACACTTTGTTCTGAGCCAATATGACATTCAGAGCATCAATTTCAAGAACTCCCTTCTTCTGAGGCGTCCCATTATTCACGGAATTCCTCTCAGAAGTGTACATGATTTGGTTATTTGCAACTATGTCAATAAGTTTCTGAGCTTCTGCAGGCGTTTTCTTTAGGTGAATGGATCCACCTGCAGAGTGGTCCAATGACATCTTGGAAAACTCAAATAGACCATAATAGAATATATCTAATATGGTCCACTCTGAAAACATGTTAGAAGGACACTTTTTGGTCATCTGCTTGTATCTTTCCCAAGCTTCATAGAGGGATTCACCATCTTTTTACTTGAAGGTCTGAACATCCACTCTAAGCTTGCTCAGCTTTTGAGAAGGAAAGAATTTATCCAAGAAGGCCATGACCAGCTTATCCCAGGAGTCCAGGCTATCTTTAGGTTGTGAGTCCAACCATGTTCTAGCTCTGTCTCTTACAGCAAAAGGGAAAAGCATGAGCCTGTAGACTTCAGGATCTACTCTATTCGTCTTAATAGTCTCACAAATCTGCAAGAACTCAGTTAAAAACTGGTAAGGATCTTCATATGGAAGTCCATGAAACTTGCAGTTCTGTTGCATTAGAGCAACTAATTGAGGTTTCAGCTCAAAATTGTTTGCTCTAATGGCAGGAATTGAGATGCTTCTTCCATCAAACTTGGACGTGGGTTTAGTAAAATCACCAAGCATCCTCCTTGCATTATTGTTGTTGGGTTCGGCTGCCATCTCCTTCTCTTGTTCAAAAATTTCAGTAAGGTTGTCTCTGGATTGTTGTAATTTAGCTTCTCTTAGTTTCCTCTTCAGAGTCCTTTCAAGTTCTGGATCAGCTTCAACAAGAATGTCTTTTTCCTTGTTCCTGCTCATATGAGAAAGAAAAGAACAAAAAAAGGAGGAGGAATCCTCTATGTCACAGTAAAGAGGTTCCTTATTATTAGTAGAAGAAGAAAGGGAATAAGAAGAATGGAGAATCCAAACACAAGGGTAAGGATAGAGGTAGTGATTTGAGATGAAGAGAAGTGTTAGTGAATAAATAAATAAATAGAGGAAGATGAGAGAGAGAGAGAGAGAGAGAGAGAATTCGAAAATTAATTTTGAAAAGCAGTTAATGATTTTCAAAAATTAAATGTGAAATAGGATTAAAATCAAAATTTAAAACAATTAGTTAATTTTAAAAAGAATTTTGAAAAAGGGATGAGATATTTTCAAAAATTAGAGAGGAAAAAGTAGTTAGGTGGTTTTGAAAAAGATAAGAAACAAACAAAAAGTTAATTAGTTAGTTGAAAAAGATATTAAAATCAAATTTGAAAAGATAAGAAGATAAGAAGTTAGATAAGATATTTTGAAATCAAATTTTTGAAAAAGATATGATTTAAAAAGATATGATAAAAAGATATAATTAAAAAGATATGGTTGAAAAAGATTTAATTTTTAAAATTAAAATTAATTACTTGACTAACAAGAAACTAAAAGATATGATTCTAGAATTTAAAGATTGAACCTTTCTTAACAAGAAAGTAACAAACTTCAAATTTTTTAATCAATCATATTAATTGTTAGCATAATTTTCGAAAATAAAGATAAAATTAAGAAAAAGATTTTTGAAAAATAATTTAAAAAAATAAATTTCGAAAATTAATAAAAAAATGAAAAAGATTTGATTTTTTGAAAAAGTTTTGAAAAGATAAGATTTTTCAAATTTGAAAATTTGACTTGACTTACAAGAAACAACTAATTTTAAAATTTTTTGACTAAGTCAACTCAAATTTTTGAAATTTTGAGAGAAAAAAGGAAAAGATATTTTTTGATTTTTTGAATTTTTAATTATGAGAGAGAAAAACATAATTATGATCTAAAACATGAAAATTTTGGATCAAAACATATGATGCATGCAAGAACACTATGAATGTCAAGATGAACACCAAGAACACTTTGAAGATCATGATGAACATCAAGAACATATTTTTGAAAAAATTTTTATGCAAAGAAAACATGCAAGACACCAAACTTAGAAATCTTTAATGCATGGACACTATGAATGCAAAAATGCATATGAAAAACAATAAAAGACACAAAACAAGAAAACATCAAGATCAAACAAGAAGACTTACCAAGAACAACTTGAAGATCATGAAGAACACCGTGAATGCATGAATTTTCTAAAAATAATGTATAAATTTTTAAAAACATGCAATTGACACCAAACTTAAAAATTGACTCAAGACTCAAACAAGAAACACAAAATATTTTTGGTTTTTTATGATTTTATGATTTTTTTGGATTTTATTTTAATTTTTCAAAAAAAACATATAGGAAAAATAAAATAAGAAATTTCAAAATTTTTAAGAAGAATTCTAGAATCTTTCAATGTTAGCCTAAAGCTCCAATCCAAGGGTTGGGCATGGCTTAATAGCCAGCCAGCTTCAGAAGATATAAATCAGGCATGCAAGAGCTGATATTTCATCCAACTCTATATACATACCCTTCTATGTTAACAAGTGGAAGCCTCAATCCAACTAAGTTAGACATGGCTTTATAGTCAGCCAAGCTTCAACATGCTTCATGAAATACTAAAATTCATTCTTAAAAATTTTGAAAAATTTTCGAAAACAGGTGAGAACATTTTGAAAAAAAATATAAAATTTTTTGAAAACCTTTTTAAAAGAAAATAAAAAGAAAATTACCTAATCTGAGCAACAAGATGAACCGTCAGTTGTCCAAAGTCGAACAATCCCCGGCAACGGCGCCAAAAACTTGGTGGACGAAATTGTGATCATCAACAATGGCTCCAAAGACTTGGTAGCGCTCTCAAACGTGAATCACACTTAGTCACAACTCCGCACAACTAACCAGCAAGTGCACTGGGTCGTCCAAGTAATACCTTACGTGAGTAAGGGTCGATCCCACAGAGATTGTTGGTATGAAGCAAGCTATGGTCATCTTGTAAATCCCAGTCAGGCGGATTTAAATGGATTAAGAGATTATTGGTTTAAATAATGATAATAAAATAAATAGAAAATAAAGATAAAGTTACTCATGTAATCCAATGGTGGGAATTTCAGATAGGTGTATGGAGGTGCTGTGTTCCTTCTGAATCTCTGCTTTCCTACTTCTTCCTTCTGGTTTTTCATCACTCCTTTCTATGGCAAGCTGTATGTAGGGCATCACCGTTGTCAATGGCTACATCCCATCCTCTTAGTGAAAATGGTCCAAATACTCTGTTGCAGCACGGCTAATCATCTGTCGGTTCTCAATCAGGTTGGAATAGAATCCAGTGATTCTTTTGCGTCTGTCACTAACGCCCAGCCTTCAGGAGTTTGAAGCTCGTCACAGTCATTCAATCCCGAAATCCTACTCGGAATACCACAGACAAGGTTAGACTTTTCGGATTTCCATGAATGCCGCCATCAATGCTAGCTTATACCACGAAGATTCTGATCAAAGAATCCAAGAGATATGCGCCTGGTCTAAGGTTGAACGGAAGTGGTTGTTAGTCACGCGCGTTCATAGGTGAGAATGATGATGAGTGTCACGGATCATCGCATTCATCAAGTTGAAGTGCAACGAATATCTTAGAACAGAAATAAATCGAATTGAATAGAAAATAGTAGTAATTGCATTAAAACTTGAGGTACAGCAGAGCTCCACACCCTTAATCTATGGTGTGTAGAAACTCCACCGTTGAAAATACATAAGTGAAAGGTCCAGGCATGGCCGAATGGCCAGCCCCCAGATCTAAGAACTAAACGTCCAAAGATTAAATAATACAATCAAATATATCTAATAAACTAGTAAAAAGTTCTATTTATACTAAACTAGCTACTAGGGTTTACAGAGGTAAGTAATTGATGCATAAATTCACTTTCGGGGCCCACTTGGTGTGTGCTTGGGCTGAGCTTGATCTATCCACAAGCTGAGGCTTCTCTTGGAGTTGAACGCCAAGTTGTAACGTGTTTTGGGCGTTCAACTCTGGTTCGTGACGTGTTTCTGGCGTTTGACTCCAGAATGCAGCATGGAACTGGCGTTGAGCGCCAGTTTACGTCGTCAAATCTCAAATAAAGTATGAACTATTATATATTGCTGAAAAGCTCTGGATGTCTACTTTCTAATGCCGTTGAGATTGCGCCATTTAAAGTTTCGTAGCTCCAGAAAATTTATTTTGAGTGCAGGGAGGTCAGATTCCAACAGCATCAGCAGTCCTTTGTCAGCCTCCTATCAGAGTTTTGCTCAGGTCCCTCAATTTCAACCAGAAAATACCTGAAATCACAGAAAAACACACAAACTCATAGTAAAGTCCAGAAATGTGAATTTAGAATAAAAACTAATGAAAACATCCCTAAAAGTAACTAGATCATACTAAAAACTACCTAAAAATAATGCCAAAATGCGTATAAATTATCCGCTCATCACAGGCCCTGGAGTATCGTATGTTATATATGTATATATTATCTATGTAGAGGCTGATGAAGGCGTATACTGACCAGTTCTTTTGTATAATGCTACATGAGTTGTATATGATGTACATTATCTATTCGTTATTTGTCTCTTATATTCCTTTATATTTTTGTTTGTGTATATTTTATTTTATTCCCTTAAATATTTTTGTTTAAAAAAATTATCCATAAAATCGGTATCGCTCTAACAAGGCAACAGGCTCATATATTAAATAATAGATAAAGTTAAGGAAAACAAGTTGTTGACATTTGGCTTCTTGTATGACTGGTAGCACGAATCCCCACACTTTCGTACTGTTGTACCATCAAGTGCACTGGGTCGTCCAAGTAATACCTGAGCGAGTCAGGATCGATTCCACGAGAATTGTGGTTTGAAGCAAGCTATGGTTATCTTGCAGGTCTTAGTCAGAAAAATCAGAAGGTTGTTGGATTATCAGTGATATAAACATAACATTTACTCATGAGTTGTGTAAACTATGATAGGAATAGGTGGTGCGCGAAATTGTGAACAATACTTTTTCACAACTCTCATAATCCCAGGTCATGAACTCCAAGAACTTGGTGGTTCAATTCCATGGAATTACACAACTTCGCACAACTAACCAGCAAGTGCACTGGGTCGTCCAAGTAATACCTTACGTGAGTAAGGGTCGATCCCACGGAGATTGTTAGCATTGAAGCAAGCTATGGTCATCTTGTAAATCTTAGTCAGGCAAACTCAAATGTATATGATGATGAACGAAAATAATATAAAGATAAAGATAGTGATACTTATGTATATCATTGGTGTAAGAGCTTCAGACAAGCGTATGAAGATGCCTTCCCTTCCGTCTCTCTGCTTTCCTACTGCCTTCATCCAGTCTTTCTTACTCCTTTCCATGGCAAGCTCGTGTAGGGTTTCACTGTTGTCAGCAGCTACCTCCCATCTGCGCAGTGAAAGCTAATGCACGCACTCTGTCACAGTACTGCCAATCACCGGTTTGGTTCCCTCCCCTACCGGAATAGAATCACTCTTTTGCGTCTGTCACTAACGCCCAGTAGGTTACAGGTTTGAAGCACGTCACAGTCATTCAATCATTGAATCCTACTCAGAATACCACAGACAAGGTTAGACCTTCCGGATTCTCTTGAATGCTGCCATCAAGTCCTGCCTTTACCACGAAGACTCTGATCTCACGGAATGGTTGGCTCGTTTGTCAGGCGAGCACTCGGTTGTCAGGCGATCAACCATGCATCGTGCAATCAGGAATCCAAGAGATATTCACTAAGCCTCAGATGCTTGTAGAACAAGAATGGTTGTCAGTCACCTTGTTCATGAGTGAGAATGGTGATGGGCGTCAATCATCACCTTCATCATGTTGAAGAACAAGTGATATCTTGGACAAAGAACAAGCGGAATTGAATGGAAGAACAATAGTAATTGCATTAATACTCGAGGTACAGCAGAGCTCCACACCTTAATCTATGGTGTGTAGAAACTCCACCGTTGAAAATACATAAGCATAAGGTCTAGGCATGGCCGAATGGCCAGCCTCTCTAAGATAGCATAAAACAAAGATAGCTACCAAAAGTCTCTTTGTCCAAAAGCTCCTAATACAATAGTAAAAGGTCCTACTTATAGAAAACTAGTACATAGATGAGTAAATGACATAAAAATCCACTTCCGGGCCCACTTGGTGTGTGCTTGGGCTGAGCAATGAAGCATTTTCGTGTAGAGACTCCCCTTGGAGTTAAACGCCAGCTTTAGTGCCAGTTTGGGCGTTTAACTCCCAATTAGGTGCCAGTTCCGGCGTTTAACGCTGGAATTTCTTGAAGTGACTTTGAACGCCGGTTTGGGCCATCAAATCTTGGGCAAAGTATAGACTATTATATATTGCTGGAAAGCCCAGGATGTCTACTTTCCAACGCCGTTGAGAGCGTGCCAATTGGGCTTCTGTAGCTCCAAAAAATCCACTTCAAGTGCAGGGAGGTCAGAATCCAACAGCATCTGTAGTCCTTTTGAGTCTCTGGATCAGATTTTTGCTCAGGTCCCTCAATTTCAGCCAGAAAATACCTGAAATCACAGAAAAACACACAAACTCATAGTAAAGTCCAGAAAAGTGAATTTTAACTAAAAACTAACAAAACTATACTAAAAACTAACTAAAGGATACTAAAAACATACTAAAAACAATGCCAAAAAGCATACAAATTATCCGCTCATCACAACACCAAACTTAAATTGTTGCTTGTCCCCAAGCAACTGAAGATCAAATAAGATAAAAAGAAGAGAATATGCAATGAACTCCAAAAACATCTATGAAGATCAGTATTAATTAGATGAGCGGGGCTTTTATCTTTTTGCCTCTGAATAGTTTTGGCATCTCACTCTATCCTTTGTAATTCAGAATGATTGGCTTCTTTAGGAACTCAGAATCCAGATAGTGTTAGTGATTCTCCTAGTAAAGTATGATGATAGCTATTTCTTGAGTCTTGGCCGTGGCCCAAAGCACTCTGTCTTCCAGTATTACCACCGGATACATACATGCCACAGACACATAATTGGGTGAACCTTTTCAGATTGTGACTTAGCTTTGCTAAAGTCCCCAATTAGAGGTGTCCAGGGTTCTTAAGCACACTCTTATTTGCCTTGGATCACAACTTTATTTCTTTCTTTTTCTCTTTTTTTTCTTTTTCTTTTTTTTCGGCTTTCTTTTTTTTTTTCGTTTGCTTTTTCTCCCTTTTTTTTTTCTTTTTTTTTTTTTTTTGCTTTTTCTTGCTTCAAGAATCATTTTTAATGATTTTTCAGATCCTCAGTAACATGTCTCCTTTTTCATCATTCTTTCAAGAGCCAACATTCATGAACCACAAGTTCAAAAAACATATGCACTGTTCAAGCATACATTCAGAGAACAAAAGTGTTGCCACCACATCAAAATAATTAAACTATTATAAAATTCAGAATTCATGCAATTCTTTCCTTTTCAATTAAGCACGTTTTTATTCAAGAAAGGTGATGGATTCATAGGACATTCATAACTTTAAGGCATAGTCACTAAGACACTAATGATCACAAGACACAATCATGGATAAACATAAGCATAAAATTCGAAAAACAGAAGAATAAAGAACAAGGAAATCAAGGAACGGGTCCACCTTAGTGATGGCGGCTCTTTCTTGCTCTTGAAGATCCTATGGAGTGCTTGAGCTCCTCAATGTCTCTTCCTTGTCTTGTTGCTCCTCCCTCATGATTCTTTGGTCTTCTCTAATTTCATGGAGGAGAATGGAGTGTTCTTGATGCTCCACCCTTAGTTGTCCCATGTTGGAACTCAATTCTCCTAGGGAGGTGTTTAATTGCTCCCAATAATTTTGTGGAGGAAAGTGCATCCCTTGAGGAATCTCAGGGATCTCATGGTGAGAGGGGTCTCTTGTGTACTCCATCCTTTTCTTGGTGATGGGCTTGTCCTCATCAATGGGGGTATCTCCCTCTATGTCAACTCCAACTGAATAACAGAGGTGACAGATGAGATGAGGAAAGGCTAACCTTGCCAAAGTGGAGGTCTTGTCCGCCACCTTGTAGAGTTCTTGAGCTATAACCTCATGAACTTCTATTTCTTCTCCAATCATGATGCTATGGATCATGATGGCCCGGTCTATGGTAACTTCGGACCGGTTGCTAGTGGGAATGATTGAGCGTTGTATGAACTCTAACCATCCTCTAGCCACGGGCTTGAGGTCATGCCTTCTCAATTGAACCGGCTTTCCTCTTGAATCTTGCCTCCATTGTGCGCCCTCTTCACATATGGTTGTGAGGACTTGGTCCAACCTTTGATCAAAGTTGACCCTTCTAGTGTAAGGATGCTCATCTCCTTGCATCATAGGCAAGTTGAACGCCACCCTCACACTCTCCGGACTAAAATCCAAGTATTTCCCCCGAACCATAGTGAGATAATTCTTTGGATTCGGGTTCACACTTTGGTCATGGTTCTTGGTGATCCATGCATTGGCATAGAACTCTTGAACCATCAAGATTCCGACTTGTTGAATGGGGTTGGTGAGTACTTCCCAACCTCTTCTTCGGATCTCATGGCGGATCTCCGGATATTCACCCTTTTTGAGTGAAAAGGGGACCTCGGGGATCACCTTCTTCAAGGCCACAACTTCATAGAAGTGGACTTGATGCACCCTTGAGAGGAATCTATCCATCTCCCATGACTCGGAGGTGGAAGCTTTTGCCTTCCCTTTCCTCTTTTTAGAGGTTTCTCCGGCCTTGGATGCCATAATGGTTATGAAAAAGCAACGCTTTTACCACACCAAACTTAAAAGGTTTGCTCGTCCTCGAGCAAAAAAGAAAGAAGAGAGTAGAAGAAGAAGAAATGAGGAAGAGGGGGAAGGTGGTGTGTTCGGCCAAGAAGGGAAAGAAGGGGTGTTTAGGTTGTGTGAAAATGAAGGGTTGAAGAAGGGTATATATAGGAGAGAGAGGGGTAATGGTTCGGCCATTAAGGGTGGGTTTGGGAGGGAAAGTGGTTTGAATTTGAAGGGTGAGGTTGGTGGGGATTTATGAAGGATGGATGTGAGTGGTGAAGAGAAAGATGGGATTTGATAGGTGAAGGGTTTTTGGGGAAGAGGTATTGAGGTGATTGGTGAATGGGGGGAGAAGAGAGAGATTGATGGTGGGGTCCTGTGGGGTCCACAGATCCTGTGGTGTCAAGGAAAAGTCATCCCTGCACCAAATGTTGCTCAAAATCACGTTTTGAGCTATTTCTGGCGTTAAACGCCGGGCTGGTGCCCATTCCTGGCGTTTAACGCCAGGTTGTTGCCCTTTACTAGCGTTTAACGCCAGTCTGGTGCCCCTTTCTGGCGTTAAACGCCCAGAATGGTGCCAGACTGGGCGTTAAACGCCCAAAAGCTAGCATTACTAGCGTTTGAACGCCAGCTTCTTCTCCTCCAGGGTGTGCTGTTTTTCTTCCTGTTTTTCATTCTGTTTTTGCTTTTTTCATTGTTTTTGTGACTTCTTATGATCATCAACCTACAAAAAAGATAAAATAACAAAAGAAAATAGTTAACTATAAAGCATTGGGTTGCCTCCCAACAAGCGCTTCTTTAATGTCAGTAGCTTGACAGAGGACTCTCATGGAGCCTCAGAAATATTCAGAACCGTGTTGGAACCTCCCAACACCAAACTTAGAGTTTGAATGTGGGGGTTCAACACCAAACTTAGAGTTTGGTTGTGGCCTCCCAACACCAAACTTAGAGTTTGACTGTGGGGGCTCTGCTTGGCTCTGTTTTGAGAGAAGCTCTTCATGCTTCCTCTCCATGATGATAGAGGGATGTCCTTGGGCCTTAAACACCAAGGATTCTTCATTCACTTGAATGATCAACTCTCCTCTATCAACATCAATCACAGCCTTTGCTGTGGCTAGGAAGGGTCTGCCAAGGATGATGGATTCATCCATGCACTTCCCAGTCTCTAGGACTATGAAATCAGTAGGGATGTAATGGTCTTCAATCTTCACCAAAACATTCTCTACAAGTCCATGAGCTTGTTTTCTTGAATTGTCTGCCATCTCTAATGAGATTCTTGCAGCTTGCACCTCAAAGATCCCTAATTTCTCCATTACAGAGAGGGGCATGAGGTTTACACTTGACCCTAAGTCACACAAGGCCTTCTTGAAGGTCATGGTGCCTATGGTACAAGGTATAGAAAACTTCCCAGGATCTTGCCTCTTTTGAGGCAGTTTCTGCCTAGACAAGTCATCCAGTTCTTTGGTGAGCAAGGGAGGTTCATCCTCCCAAGTCTCATTTCCAAATAACTTGTCATTTAGCTTCATGATTGCTCCAAGGTATTTAGCAACTTGCTCTTCAGTGACATACTCATCCTCTTCAGAGGAAGAATACTCATCAGAGCTCATGAATGGCAGAAGTAAGCCCAATGGAATCTCTATGGTCTCATTTTGAGCCTCAGATTCCCATTGTTCCTCATTGAGGAACTCAGAGGAGATTGGTACACACCCACTGAGGTCTTCCTCAGTGGCGTCCTCCTCCTCTCTTTCCTCTCCATATTCGGCCATGTCTATGGCTCTGCACTCTCCTTTTGGATTTTCTTCTGTATTACTTGGGAGAGTGCTAGGAGGGAGTTCAGTAACTTTCTTGCTCAGCTGACCCACTTGTCCTTCCAAATTTCTGATGGAGGACCTTGTTTCATTCATGAAACTTTGAGTGGTCTTTATTAGATCAGAGACCATTGTTGCTAAGTCAGAAGTATTCTGCTTAGAACTCTCTGTCTGTTGCTGAGAAGATGATGGAAAAGGCTTGCCATTGCTAAACCTGTTTCTTCCACCATTATTGTTATTGAAACCTTGTTGAGGTCTCTCTTGATTCTTCCATGAGAAATTGGGGTGATTTCTCCATGAAGAATTGTAGGTGTTTCCATAGGGTTCTCCTAGGTAATTCACCTCTTCCATTGAAGGGTTCTCAGGATCATAGGCTTCTTCCTCAGATGAAGCTTCCTTAGTACTGCTTGGTGCATTTTGCATTCCAGACAGACTTTGAGAAATCAACTTGACTTGTTGAGTCAATATTTTATTCTGAGCCAAAATGGCATTCAGAGTATCAATCTCAAGAACTCCTTTCTTCTGATTAGTCCCATTGTTCACAGGATTCCTTTCAGAAGTGTACATGAATTGGTTATTTGCAACCATTTCAATCAATTCTTGAGCTTCTGCAGGCGTCTTCTTCAGATGAAGAGATCCTCCAGCAGAGCTATCCAAAGACATCTTGGATAGTTCAGAGAGACCATCATAGAAAATACCTATGATGCTCCATTCAGAAAGCATGTCAGAAGGACATTTTCTGATTAATTGTTTGTATCTTTCCCAAGCTTCATAGAGGGATTCTCCATCCTTCTGTCTGAAGGTTTGGACTTCCACTCTAAGCTTACTCCATCTTTGTGGTGGAAAGAACTTTGCCAAGAAGGCATTGACTAGCTTTTCCCAAGAGTCCAGGCTTTCTTTAGGTTGAGAATCCAACCATATTCTAGCTCTGTCTCTTACAGCAAAAGGGAATAGCATCAGTCTATAGACCTCAGGGTTAACCCCATTAGTCTTGACTGTGTCACAGATTTGCAAGAATTCAGCTAAAAACTGATGAGGATCTTCCATTGGAAGTCCATGGAACTTGCAATTCTGTTGCATTAGAGAAACTAATTGAGGCTTAAGCTCAAAGTTGTTTGCTCCAATGGCAGGGATAGAGATGCTTCTCCCATAGAAATCAGGAGTAGGTGCAGTAAAGTCACCCAGCACCTTCCTTGCATTGTTGGCATTGTTGTTGTTTTCGGCTGCCATGGGTTCTTCTTCCTTGAAGAATTCGGTTAGGTCCTCTAAAGAGAGTTGTGCTTTGGCTTCTCTTAGCTTTCTCTTCAGGGTCCTCTCAGGTTCAGGATCAGCTTCAACAAAAATGCCTTTGTCTCTGCTCCTGCTCATATGAAAGAGAAGAGAACAAGAAAATGTGGAATCCTCTATGTTACAGTATAGAGATTCCTGGAAGTGTCAGAGGAAGAGAGAAATAGAAAGAAGAAGGAGAAGAAGAATTCGAACTTTAATTAGATAAGGTTCGAATTGTGCATTGAGAAGGAGTAGTACTCCATAAATAGAAGGATGTGGGAAGGAGGGAAGAGAATTTTCGAAAATTCAATTAAAAGATTTTGAAAACATTTTGAAAATTTGATTGAAAATTTTCGAAAATTGAAAGTGGAAAAGAAATCAAGTGATTTTTGAAAAAGATTTTGAAATTAGAAATCAAAAAGATTTGATTGAAAACTTATTTTGAAAAAGATATGATTGAGAAGATATGATTGGTTTTAACAAAAGTGATTGAGAAGATATGATTTGAAAACCATTTTAAAAGATATGATTTGAAAACAATTTGAAAAGATATGATTTTAAAAATTAATGACTTGCCTAACAAGAAAAGATATGATTCAAACATAAAACCTTCCTCAACAGAAAAGGCAAAAAATGTTCAATCAAACCATTAATTGTTAGTAAGTATCTTTGAAAAAGGAAAGAAATTGATTTTGAAAACATTTGATTGAAAAGATATGATTTGAAAAAGATTTGATTTTGAAAAACTTTGAAAACTTGAAAAAAATTGATTTTGAAAACAAAATCTTCCCCCTAGCACCATCCTGGCGTTAAACGCCCAGAATGGTATACATTCTGGCGTTTAACGCCCAAAATGCTACCTTTTTGGGCGTTAAACGCCCAACCAGGTACCCTGGCTGGCGTTTAAACGCCAGTCTGCCTTCTTCACTGGGCATTTTTGAATGCTCAGCTTTTTCTGTATAATTCCTCTGCAGTATGTTCTGAATCTTCAATTCTTTGTATCATTGACTTGAAAAGACACAAATTAAAAATATTTTTGGATTTTTAATAATCAAAATGCAACAAGAATCAAATAACAATGCATGCAAGACACCAAACTTAGCAGTTTGTGTACTACTGACACTATATGAGACACATAAACACTCAAGCCAAAAGAATTCAAAGATCAAAACAAAGAAATATATGCATGGATTTGAAAAATATAACAAAAACATGCATTTGACACCAAACTTAAGATGAGACTCTAGACTCAAACAAGAAATATTTTTGGATTTTATGGTTTTGCAAATTTTTTTTTTTGTGTTTTTCGAAAATTAAGTGGAAAAAGGTATCAAAATTCTTAATGAGAATTCCAGGAATCAGTGCAATGCTAGTCTAAGACTCCGGTCCAGGCATTAGACATGGCTTCACAGCCAGCCAAGCTTTCAAGGAAAGCTTCGGTCCAAAGCACTAGACATGACCAAAGGTCAGCCAAGCCTTAGCAGATCACTGCTCCAAAAGCAAGGTTGAAAATCAACAAGCTCTTGTGGTGATAAGTTGAAACCTCGGTCCAATCAGATTAGACATGGCTTCTCAGCCAGCCAGATTTCAACAAATCATCATGAAACTCTAGAATTCATCTTCAAGAATTTCGAAAAAAATAAATACCTAATCTAAGCAACAAGATGAACCGTCAGTTGTCCAAACTAGAACAATCCCAGGCATTGTTACCAAAAGCTTGCTCAAAACTTGAACAATCCCCGGCAACGGCGCCAAAAACTTGGTGCGCGAAATTGTGAACAATACTTTTTCACAACTCTCATAATCCCAGGTCATGAACTCCAAGAACTTGGTGGTTCAATTCCATGGCATTACACAACTTCGCACAACTAACCAGCAAGTGCACTGGGTCGTCCAAGTAATACCTTACGTGAGTAAGGGTCGATCCCACGGAGATTGTTAGCATTGAAGCAAGTTATGGTCATCTTGTAAATCTTAGTCAGGCAAACTCAAATGTATATGATGATGAACGAAAATAATATAAAGATAAAGATAGTGATACTTATGTATATCATTGGTGTAAGAGCTTCAGACAAGCGTATGAAGATGCCTTCCCTTCCGTCTCTCTGCTTTCCTACTGCCTTCATCCAGTCCTTCTTACTCCTTTCCATGGCAAGCTCGTGTAGGGTTTCACTGTTGTCAGCAGCTACCTCCCATCCGCGCAGTGAAAGCTAATGCACGCACTCTGTCACAGTACTGCCAATCACCGGTTTGGTTCCCTCCCCTACCGGAATAGAATCACTCTTTTGCGTCTGTCACTAACGCCCAGTAGGTTACAGGTTTGAAGCACGTCACAGTCATTCAATCATTGAATCCTACTCAGAATACCACAGACAAGGTTAGACCTTCCGGATTCTCTTGAATGCTGCCATCAAGTCCTGCCTTTACCACGAAGACTCTGATCTCACGGAATGGTTGGCTCGTTTGTCAGGCGAGCACTCGGTTGTCAGGCGATCAACCATGCATCGTGCAATCAGGAATCCAAGAGATATTCACTAAGCCTCAGATGCTTGTAGAACAAGAATGGTTGTCAGTCACCTTGTTCATGAGTGAGAATGGTGATGGGCGTCAATCATCACCTTCATCATGTTGAAGAACAAGTAATATCTTGGACAAAGAACAAGCGGAATTGAATGGAAGAACAATAGTAATTGCATTAATACTCGAGGTACAGCAGAGCTCCACACCTTAATCTATGGTGTGTAGAAACTCCACCGTTGAAAATACATAAGCATAAGGTCTAGGCATGGCCGAATGGCCAGCCTCTTTAAGATAGCATAAAACAAAGATAGCTACCAAAAGTCTCTTTGTCCAAAAGCTCCTAATACAATAGTAAAAGGTCCTACTTATAGAAAACTAGTACATAGATGAGTAAATGACATAAAAATCCACTTCCGGGCCCACTTGGTGTGTGCTTGGGCTGAGCAATGAAGCATTTTCGTGTAGAGACTCCCCTTGGAGTTAAACGCCAGCTTTAGTGCCAGTTTGGGCGTTTAACTCCCAATTAGGTGCCAGTTCCGGCGTTTAACGCTGGAATTTCTTGAAGTGACTTTGAACGCCGATTTGGGCCATCAAATCTTGGGCAAAGTATAGACTATTATATATTGCTGGAAAGCCCAGGATGTCTACTTTCCAACGCCGTTGAGAGCGCGCCAATTGGGCTTCTGTAGCTCCAAAAAATCCACTTCGAGTGCAGGGAGGTCAGAATCCAACAGCATCTGCAGTCCTTTTGAGTCTCTGGATCAGATTTTCGCTCAGGTCCCTCAATTTCAGCCAGAAAATACCTGAAATCACAGAAAAACACACAAACTCATAGTAAAGTCCAGAAAAGTAAATTTTAACTAAAAACTAACAAAAATATACTAAAAACTAACTAAAGGATACTAAAAACATACTAAAAACAATGCCAAAAAGCATACAAATTATCCGCTCATCAATAGGGTTAAGGATTGGAGTTGCTTTGTCTTTCTGAATTAACTCTGGTATTACTTCTCTCTTTACTTGTGAGTGATTTCTTCAATGGCAGGATGTATGTGATTGACACTGGTTTGAGCAGCTGCCAATACTCCTCCGGATCTGAACCCCAGGTTTAGTGTGGATCCATCTTTACTTGAGGGTGAAGTGCGTACAGTCTATTCTCCTTTATGATCCTACTCAAAATACCACAGACAAGGTCGAATCTTCCAGATCAGAGAATGCTGCATCTTTGTGTTCTAGCCTCTACCACAGAGACCCTAATCTCCCCAGAAATTGGCTGAATTGATGTCTCGAGAAGTCCCCAATCTGAGAGACGTATATTCAAGCTGTTGGTTCGTCACTGTCTAGTGAAAGACGCATTCTGAACCCAAGTAGACGCGGGTGTTTGTCAAGCACGTTCGTCTTAATGTGATGAACAGATCTAATTTGTCAGATCATCCTATTCACCACGATTAAGAACGAATGTACATCTTAGATTAATCAAACATCGATCGAAGAGAAACAGTAATACTTTTATTAATTTATAGGACTCAGCAAGGCTCCTTCCCTCAACCTAGGAGGTTTAGAAACTCATACTGATGTGAAAACAATGGTAAAACGTGTATGATGGTAAAAATGAAGTAAAAGTGTGTGTATAACATGAATTAAATCCCTTAAATACTAAACAGATGACTAGTAAGGGTAAAATAGTCTATTTAGTGCTAAAATCCACTTCTGGGGCCCACTTGGTGAGTGTTTGGGCTAAGCTTTGATGAGATCCATGTGCTATGAGGTCTCTGAGCGTGGAACGCTAGCTAGGGGGTCCTCTTTGTGCGTTTGTACATTGGTCTCTGCTCTTTGGGCACTGAACACCTGGAAGAGGGCAAGAAGCTGGCGTTGGACGCCAATTTTGGGCCTTCTAATTCGAAGCAAAATATAGACTATTACATATTGCTGGAAAGATCTGGAAGTCAGCTTTCCATAGCCGTTGAGAGCGCTCCATTTGGATTTTTGTAGCTCCAGAAAAGCCCTTCTGAATGCAAGGAGGTCAGATCCGGATTACATTTGCAGTGCTTTCTCTGTCTCTAAATCAAACTTATGCTCCAGCTCCTCAATTTCAGCAAAAAAATATCTGAAATTGTACAAAAATACAAAAACTCATAGTAGAATCCAAAAATGTAAATTTAACACTAAAACCTATATATACTGAATAAAAACTACTAAAAACTATATGAAAGTGATGTCAATAAATGTATAAAATATCCGCTCATCAATGACCATGGTATACCAAAAGTTGGGTCGTTACATATTTACCTTACTAGAGTAAACATATAACCTACTAGTATATATGACACTAGTAACATGATTATCTCAGTTATAAAAGATCTATGAGGATGTCTCAACATAACTAAACTCATTGGAGAGTGCCGGCATTAATCTGCACCGGTAGATTTTGGGTCCACTTATTATATTATTAAACTTATCTCAAGTTTAACTATAGCAGGTAATATAGCAATATATTATTATTTTTTCTCTCGAGATTCGAGTCCGGTTCGTCGACACGAGTCTAACCGTCTGACTCGGATTTTTTAGATTCCCAGCCGAAGCAGCCCGAAAACGTAGCTTCTGCTGCAATGGGCTCTGGCAAGGTGCTTGCTTCACTAAACTTCTCAAAAAAGTTTGTTCCTTGAAAAATAGTTTTATTCTGTTTTTTATTTGGATTGAATTGGATGAACGATTTAATTTAAATTAATTTAAATTTGAACACTAATAAAATAGAAATTTAAAAGCTTAAATCCTAAACTTTAAACCATAAATATTCTCAAAAAAATTAAAAAAATAAGAAAAATTAATTAATATTGACTAAAAAATTGATTCTTTATAATTTTTTTATTTAGCAAAACGTAAGTAAGATATATTTGTCTAGAGGTGCCAATAATAGAACTATTGGAAAATGAAAAAGAAAAAAAATGAGTGAAATAGTAAACATGAGAACATAAGTTAGTAAATAAGAAATTTTTTATTTAGACAATTAAAAAAAAACCCGAGAAACTTAGCACTTGAATTGGAATTCCCAACCACCTTCTAACATCTTATATACCTATCTTTTCACAAAACAAATTGCATGCCCAAACTACTAGTTAGTTTATTCAATCAAAATAAAAACTCATAGCAACCCCATGTGTGATCGATTCTATGACAAGTTTGAGAAAATGTGGCGAAGAGGTCCATGTTCTGTTTACAGAATCATACTTTTTTTCAACACTAACGAAATCTCTCCGTTCTGTTCTCAAGGACTGTATATCAGGTGGAATTTGTTCATCCACTGGAACAGGTCTTCGGCAAAACCATCCTTCCTTTTAACTGTTTTGTGCTCTCTTTTCCACTGTCAACAGTTTTCTTCTTTTTCTTCTACTTAGTTAGTTACATCACTCAAGCATGGCCTTAGCAGCATCTATCAGTACAGATCGAAAGTCATCCATGGCACGACCAAGCACCGTGTACCCTTCCTTGTCCTCCACATCAACATCAGCTCCATGTCTTATCAGAAGGAGGGCTACCTGTAAACACAGAACACACGGGTAAGGATTTTTTACTCAGAAAACATATGCTCCATAGCCCTGATATTTCTAATGCTTTATAATAATAAAAAAAGAAATATTAGATGATCAAAATCTTTTATTTATATTTTCTTTACATTTGAGCCAGCATTAGCTAGCTCCCCGTTTATCACACTAAAAATGTTGGCCCCCATAACATTATCCTAAAAAGAAGTCGAAACATATTCCTAAATAAATAGTATTAATGTTTAAATTGGTCCTTAAAGATTGCACGAGTGAATTTGGTCAATTAAATATTAATGTGAGTTAAATTAGCCATTCAATTTTCCTGATGACCATGTCACCATTAATGTATATATTATCTTTTAGGAACCACCTTAAGTGTGCGCCAAAAACATCTTGTTTGCAGATTCTCTGCAAGTTATTGGAAGTACAAATCAAGGCAAAGAAAAAAAAAAAAAAACTAAAGATGTTAACACTCATTTCCAAATAAAATACCAAAGAATAATTTTTTTTTTGTTAAAAACAAAATGAATATTGCTAGAATACCTTGTTCGATCATAAATATTGCTAGAATACCTTGTTCGGTCATAAATACCTTTATTTTTTTGTTAAAAACAAAATGATAGTGTTATTTCATTCAAGGTAAGAATACAGTAGATTAGAAAATTAAATTATGTACATCTTGACGAAAAAGCTTTTCTGATGCAACTAGCCAATGATTTTATTACATTAAATCACTTATCATCTGGAACAAATGCATCCCCCACTCATTCTTAATTATGATAAAAGATGAATGGGTTAAGTAATTTAAACACCAAGAATAATAAATGACTAAGTGGTGAAATTAAAATCTCTGAAAATTTTTAAAGGAAATACAAAGAGGTACAACCGAAATAGAAAGATCATAAGATCATCTACAAGAAATATTTAACACATACAGGCTTTTGAGAAATATTCGGCAGACCTGTTAGCTCATATTTTTACAGTTATACACGCATAGAATAAGCATACCTCCTTGTTATTGCAAATCACAGCATTCATTAAAGGAGTTTGACCAACTCGATCAACTGCATCAACCTCCGCACCTTCTTCAATTAGAAGTTCACACAACTCAGAATTCCCAGTACTTGCTGCCCTATGCAATGGGGTGCAACCAACCTAATCGTGATAGAAATCCATACATTATAAATGACTACAAATCTCGTCTTCAACCAAAAACTTATGAAAGAAAAGAGAAAGGGGAGGAGTTATTCAAATAATTGTAACATATAAAAATAAGTATATGCTACAACCTTATCCTTTATATTAATCTTGGCATCATTGGAGATGAGTTTTTCAGCAATCTTCACCCAACCTTTGCTGGCAGCATAATGTAGAGCAGTTCGACCCCCATCATTTTTTAAATTAACATCAGCTCCTACCAAAATCGAAAGACCCATAATATTAAAAAACCAAGAATAATGGGTGAGTCTTTCTACATGCAAATGAACAATGAAAGATATGTATTGGTCATTAGGAATTTTAAGCCATAATCTAAGTAGGGCTAGTTGGCCAAGAAAGGAGGAAAGTCATGAAAATCATTATGAAACAAACCAAGCAAATCAATATAACCACAAAGAGATCAAAGTAAACACCTTTCTAGTAAACAACAGTACACTTAAAATCAACTCAATAACATACCAAGCAAATCAAGTAATAGAATTCTCAATCTCAGGAGCACAGATAGAGTCAGTTAATTATCATCATAGCTTGGAGTTTCAAAGAAAATTATAAGATGCTGCCTGACATCAGTAGCAGTATCAAGAACCAAACCTCTTATAAATAAACCACTAACCTTTGCTCAACAATGCCTCCACAATCTCCAAATTCCCAATGCTAGCCGCAGAGTGAATGGGCGCCCAACCTTCTTCATCTTTATTGTTTATCACACTAGCTGATGCATCAGCAGATAACAGTATCTTCACCACCTGACATACTCACCATCCACAGCCATAAATTTCTTATTTCTTCTTTTTAACAAAAAAATGCCGAATCCAGTGACAGTTACAAAGCTAAAAAATTCACTATAAACCCTAAATCCCAATTCAAGTCACAGAAGAAGGAGACATTTCTACCAGAATTGAATGAGAACTAATGGGGTGTGTGTGTGTGTCAGAGAGAGAGAGAGAGAGAGCAAAGAGGTAATCGTGAACCTCGGTGTGAGAGGAAGAAGCGGCAACGTGAAGAAGAGAGCGATGGTCTTCGTTAGTGAGGGAGAGCGCTATTGAGAGTGCTTTAGATGAGAGAGATCGGAAGGTTGAGGCGTCGCCATTTTCAGCAGCTTTGAATAGGTCCATGTCTTCTGGAGTGTCTACTTCCACCTCCATTCTTTCTTCGTGATCTCTGATAGGATAGAGCTAAGCTTTCCAAGAGGTGTTAAATTTTTACCAGTGCGTCAAGTAGACTATTTTTTTTTTTTTGAAGAAAGGATAGATAAGTATCTGAGTTTTTTAATTTTTAATAAATATATCTTTGACAAAATTTAAATACAAAAAAAGTTATTAACTTTAACAAATAAAAAACAATTTAATCTTTTTATTTATTTGTCTTTTATATGCCAAATAAAATTGATTGATGTGAATAAAACTGTGTTCTGATGTCAAATACAGATACAAAAAAGTAAGTATCTGACTTTTTTTTCATTATTTATGATTTTAATACGGATACAAAAATATATGATTTTATACTTTTTGTTGTGTTTTTGCAACCAATAGAAACGAAAATAAAAACATGTATTTCCACCGAGATTCTGAAAATCGGATCCGTGATCCAATCACTCTAAACATTAGTTTATTGTTTTATTAGTCTAACTAATTTAACGAAAATTCAATTAGAATAACTGTCATATAATAAAATAATAAATAAAATATAAATAAATACATTAAAATAAATTAAAATATAATATAAATTTTAAATCATCATCTCAATTTAAAATACTACATCAACTAAAATTAAAATTTTGTCAAAATTCAAATTTAAAAATTAAATAACCTTTGATTTTATCAATTTAAAACAATATAATACTCATTATATTATTAAGACAATTATAATTTATATACAATTTTAACAAATTTATTAACACAAAAATTAATAAAGATTAATAAAGATAAACAAAATTGATT
Organism: Arachis stenosperma; assembly: GCF_014773155.1. Classification (NCBI taxonomy): domain Eukaryota; kingdom Viridiplantae; phylum Streptophyta; class Magnoliopsida; order Fabales; family Fabaceae; genus Arachis; species Arachis stenosperma. Next base: position 55,844,242 of record NC_080381.1, read on the forward strand.
ATAATGAACAAATAATAGTTTAAAATTCATAAAAACTAAATAATTTATAAACTGCTTAATGAACTAATAAATGGATACTAGAGCCTTAAACTCTATTTAACAAGCAGTAACATGGTCTGAAGTGATCTTGGTAGATGATCATAAAGAAGCTTTGCTAAAAAAAACTAAATAAAGAACCAAAAAAAATATTTAAAATGTTAGAATACTGTGCAATTGCTATTTAGAAAATAAACATATTTACAATGTTATTGAGTATATATATATATATATATCAAGACTCTGCATATATATTCAAGACTCATTCCAAAACTCCTTTTAACATATATACCAGATATATATTTCTTATAATTAATCATAACATAATTTTATTTCATTAAGTGATCTCACTATCTTTTATACCCTTTGTAAAAATAACAAATCAACCAATTTAGTTAATACATAACTCCAAACACAGCAAGTAATATATTTTATACACTTCTAAAAAGCGGTTTTAAATCATTTGCAATAATAGTAAATTATGTTTTATAAACAACTCAAATTATTGAAATAACAAATATGAACCACACTATTTAAAATTTATAGAGGCATACCAATTTTAAAAAATACATAATTGACAAAATTTATCAAGTATGGCAAAACTAAATTCTCAAAAAAAAATTTAATTGAACACAGAAACACAACACAACAGAACACAAAATACACAGTATATAGCAATTAAAAAAGACACAAAAATAAATATAATTTTTTAACCAAAAATAAAAGCATACTGACTTCTCAATAATCAATAATCAATCATTCAATAACCACTTTTTCTCGTACTCTTTGGATCGAAGAAGGCAATGACTTCTCTGATTATTGAACTTTTAATAAATTATTGATTAGTTCTGCTCACTGTTGTTGTGATATATTATATTATTTTGTGTCTTTTTCACTGTTATGCTGTGTATTTGGTATTTTATTGTGCTGTGTTTTTGTGTTTAATTAAAATTTTCTTGAGAACTTAACTTTACCATGTTTGATAAATTTTGCCAATTATGCATTTCTGAAAATTAATATGCTTCTATAGATTTTAAATATTATCGTTCATATTTGTGATTTGGATAATTTGAGTTGTTAATGAAATAGTTTATATTATTACAAATGATTCGGGATCACTTTTAAAAAGTGTACGAAGTATATTACTTACTGTGTTTGGATTTGTGTATTAACTAAATTAGTTAATTTGTTATTTTGATAAAGGGTACAAAAAATAGTAAAATCACTTGGTGAAATTAAGTTCTGTTATCATTATTAGTTATAGGAAATATATATCTAATATATCATTTGAGATTAATTTTGTTAAAAAGGAGTCTTGAAATGAGTCTTGAATATATATGTGCAGAGTCTTTTAATATATTCATTTTTTAAATAGCAATTACACAGTATTCCTGTATTTCTAAATTTCCTTTTTTTGGTTCTAAATTTCCTTTTGTGTTAATAATTTTGTTAAAATTGTGTAAAATTGTGACTCTCTTAATAATATAATCAATATTATATTATTATTAATGGATGAAATCAAAGGATATTTAACTTTTGAATTTGTACATTGACAAGAATTAAGATTTTAGTTGATATAGTATTTTAAATTGGGATAATAATTTATAATTTATATTAGACTTTAATTTATTTTAGTGTGTTTATTTATATTTTATTTATTATTTTATTATAAAATAGTTATTCCGGTTGACTACAGTTGAACCGATTGAATCAGTAAATATGTAAATCAATGATTAGAACGGTTCAATGATTGGTTCGATTTTCAAAATCATGAGAAAAAAAGCTATTTTTGGGAGAGTTTTAGAGGAGAAGGAGGCTCTTGAATGTCTGAAGGCTTTTTCCTTTTATTTTTATACAAAATACAAAACGGCACCGTTTTAAAAAAATTGAAAATTTTAATTCGATCTAATCGGCCGGTTTAATAATTTTTAAACGGTTATATGATTGACAATTTTATAAATTGAACCAAACTATAAAAATGTCCAATTCACAAATGGATCGATCAAACTGGTCAATCCTGATTTTCAGAATTATGAATTTTCACTAATTTAAACTACAAAAATAAAACAAATTATTAATTAATTTAGTACTCTTTCTTTCTCTTTCTCCCTCACTTACACATACACTGATCTCACATATACAATTAGTTTTTATTCTCTCACATAAAATAGAGTAAATGTTAAAGGATGATAAAAATCCATCATCATCATCGAAGACGGAGATGATAGGAATTATTGTTGAGTATGTATACTTCCATCTTGAAATAAATATAATGCACATGCTCATTTTATTTTCTCTGTCGGTTCATTTTATTTAAAATAAATAATAATAAAAATAATTATATTTTCAATCTAAAATAAAAAAATTTTAATTTATTTTTTATATTCTCGTCATTGTATGTATATATTTGAAATAATTAAGACTTTATTTATTTTAAAGCTACTGATTATATAATCTATCGTTACATTATTCTAATGAACTCACTTTGAGTTTGTTATTCGATCTTTTCTTATTAAAATATAATATAATATAAATCTAAGATAAAAAAATAATAAATTATTTTAAAATTAACTCTCTAAATAATTTAAGATGTTACATATACTTAAGCATAAAATAGAAATATTATATAAAGATATGCAATAGTTAAAATTGTATAAAATAGGATATTATATATACTCAAGCATAAAATATGTTATATATACTCTCTAAATAATTTAAAAGTGTATGTGTACATATATAATACGTACATGGGAGCGTCTATGGTGTGGATAGTACAAAACATCCACACCTACAAATTCTAAGTGGGTTGCTCCATTTTAAAATACGTGGTAAAGAACAGGTTATGACAGTTTTTATATGTGGACTCAGGATGGTCACAGTATCAGAAGTATTTGATCTATTTGTCTCATATAACCACCTTTAAAAGCTTAATTAGGATAACGCTACGTATCCAAAATATTATAGATAATAAATAAAGATATATGATTAATAACATTTGCATTTATAAAAAAGTGTAAATCATTCTTTTAATTTAATTGATATAATTAATTTCTATCTATAATTAATTATCTTTCCTCGTTTAATTATACTAAAAGTTAATTCTAAATTTAATCTGAATCAAATTCCAAAAATTTCTCTCTCATTATTATTATATGTATTTATAATCCTATAATTTTTTTCTCCCAAATAAAAATCTCAAATTCTTATATTTTTAATTTTTAAAAAATCTCAAATCACCTCAAAACATTTTAAAAAAATAAAAACTTCTTAAATTTGATCGATTTTTATTTATTCAAAATTATTAACATCCAAAATTGTTAGTTTATGACCTGCAAAATGAAATAATAAATAATAATAAATTAGCACCAATTTATTGATTATAGATATCATGTATATAAAATATAAATATTATACGTATAAAAATATGGATATTAAATTATAGAATTTAACAACTTATGTTATACAACTCATATTTTACATATAGATTATTATAAAATAAAAAATAAAAAATAAAATATAAACAAAAATTAAGAAATAAAATTTTAAAAATAATTATTAACTCGTCATATTAAAATCAATAAATAAAAATACGTATAAATAGTAAATAAAAAATATTAAAATTATGACTCTTTGGTGTATATATAAGATAATTTGAAATATAAAACAAAACACAGTTTAAAATTTAGTAATATTAATTATAAAAATTTATTAATTATGGATATTATTAATATGAAATTATAGATGTTATTAATATGAAATTTTGGATGTTATGTGTACCTTACCTAACTATAAATGTTATGTGTATGAACTTATGGATGTTATGACTTATGAGTAAATTTGCTAATTAAATAAATTAATTTAAGTATTTGATATTCTTTTTTCAAATCTAATTATAGTATATGTAAATCAAAATAAATAATTTCACTTTGAAAAATATGAAACAAATTTTTAAATTATCAATGATTTAAAAAATTATACGTTAATTTAAATGTATAATATCTTCAAAAAAAAATAAAACATGCATCATAATTTATTAGTGCATATATGAAATAATTTGAAATATATAATAAAATATAGTTTAAAATTGCATAATATTAATTATAAAAATATATTAATTATAAAAATTAAGTGTATAAATATATAGATGTTACATAATAAATAAAAAATATACTTTTGTTATTATAATATAAATTAAAAACCATAAATATAAATTATATATATTCATTTAATAAGAATATAAATTGATAAGGTATGTATTTATAATATGCTATTTAATATACATAATTAATGTTTACAATAAATATTGCTAGGCGCGTGAAAGAATACTAATTAAATTTAGTTCATCTAATTAAATAAAGTTAAAAATAGAAAGTTTTGGTTGATTTTGGTTCCTAAGTTTGGTTACCAAACTTTTTACGATTAATAGAATGTTGTCTTTATATTTTTGTTTCGCTATTGGGGCCTTTGCCAAAATTTGTGGCCAACACTTTAAATTGGGCGATGATGCAGGCAAGGTTCTGAAAATTGGACCGGACCGGCCGGTTCGACTAATTTAATTGCGAACCGGCACTACAAACGATCCGGTCCTCATATAAAAACCGTCCAAACAAAAACTGTTTAAGAACCGGCGAACCGGTCAAAAATCGGCCGGTTAGACTGAACCGGTGACCGACCGGTTATGCTAAACGACGCCGTTTTATAATTAAAATAAAAAAATAAAAAAGGACCCGACCCGACCCGCTCGTTTAGCACGGAGCACCCGACCCCATTCATTCATTCCCCCGACCCCATTCATTCATTCCCCCTTTCTGAATCATCTCCAATGGAGAACGGAGAACCCTAGCCGCCCTGAACCATAGCCCCCCTGTCGCCATCCTTCGTCCCCTGGTGTCGCCATCCTCAGCCCCAGTAACCCTCAAATCTCCATCGTCGCCTTCGCCTGGTTCCTGCCCAGTAGCCCTCCATCTCCATCCTCTGCTCATCTTCTCAACACCAGCACCGTAGCACGCAGTCAACACCGGTAGTCCTCCATCTCCATCGCGCAGTCCTCAACAGTCAACACTCAGCACCGGTAGCCCTCCATCGACCTCAGGTCAGTGACTCGTCCTCTGCTCATCTTGTTTGTTCTTCGCCTCTGCTCATGTTCTTCCATCGACTCCGGTAGAAACCTTGCATGAAATTGATACTCTGTGAAGTGTGAACTTCCTCTGTGAAGTGTGAACTGTGGCTGTGGCTGATCAATTTAATCTCTGTGTACTGTGAACTGTGGCTGTGAACTGTGGCTGTGAACTGTGGCTGTGAATTTGATACTATGTGCAGTATGAACTTCCTCAGTAGAAAGTAGAAACCTTGCATGAAATTTATAATCTGAAAATTAACTTCCTGTTTGTTGCACAATTTCATTTTGTTTGTCAATTTGTGTTTGATCCTTGGCTCAATTTCTGTTTGCTGCTGAGCATAGGAAATTAATAATCTGAAAATTAAGCAGCCTGGTCTTCTATATTGCAGCTCAATTCCTGTTTGTTGCACAATTTCATTTTGTTTGTCAATTTGTGTTTGATCCTTGGCTCAATTTTTGTTTGCTGCTGAGCATAGGAAATTAATAATCTGAAAATTAAGCAGTCTGGTCTTCTATATTGCAGCTCAATTCCTGTTTGTTGCACAATTTCATTTTGTTTGTCAATTTGTTTTTGATCCTTGGCTCAATTTCTGTTTGTTGCTGAGCATAGGAAATTAATAATCTGAAAATTAAGCAGCCTGGTCTTCTATTTTGCTTCATCTGTGAATTGTTCAATTTCTATGAATTTGCTCTGTGAATTGTTCAATTCCTGGAACTTCATCTGTGAACTGTTCAATTTCTGTGTATGTTTATTGTGATGTGTTGTGTTGTGGGTTTGTGGCTGTTTTTACTTTTTAATTTCATATATGTTTTATTAATTTCAGTTATGGAAGATAGTATTAATCAAGAAGCAACTGCTGATAACAATGCTTCTGTGAATAATAACATGCCTGCCGATACTCCACTTCCGAATGATGCTGCTAATCCTAATTCCCGTAGTGCTAACGATAGTCAGTCACAAGGTTCTTCTAACCTTAGGGGAAAAACAGATTTAGCTTGGAAAAACAGATTGAGTTTGGATTTTGATAAGATCAATATGTATTTGGTTGATGATATTTTATGTAGTGTTTTAAATTTCGAAGATATTTTAAGATTTATATCAGACTATAATTATATTTTAGGATGTGTATTTATAATTAATATATTATTCTATTCTAAAACGGTTTTTTCGGTTAGACCACCGGTTGAACCGATTGGACCAGTAAACCAGTAAACCAGTGATTAGAGCGGTTTGATGACCGGTCCGGTTTCTGAACCTTGGATGCAGGTTATTTGTAAACTAGCCTTCTATTTAAATTTTGAGGAATTCTCCGCATACAAGCGTTTTTCCATACAAATCATACAAGTCATTTATTTCTTTTTCTTTCTCTTTTTCCATGCCTCCTCTTTTTCTTTTCTTTCTTTTTTTCGTGCTTCTTTTTCTTCGTTTTTGAAGTGTTTCATCTTCATCATCGTGTTTCTCCTCATTCTTCTTTTGATTTTGCAACATTATGTATTTTTTTTCTTCTTTGTTTGATTTTTTCCTCTAAAAAAGAATTATAAGAATATGAAATAAGAAAATGAAGAAAAAGAAGAAGTAGCAGAAGATGAGGAAGAGAAAGAGGAAGAGTTCTGAATTATGCATAAGGTGTACTTCAACGAATTTTGGGTGTATTTTTTAAATCCTTTGGGTGTATTTTTGTAATCCTTTGTGTGAATTCCTATAACCATTTGGGTGTATTTTTGTAATCGTTTGGGTGTATTTTTTAAGTTCCAATATCTTCAAAAACGATTTCAAAGCTTGATTTCAAAAACAATGAAAATCGACAAAAAAAAAACGAAGCAAGAATACCAATGATAAACGCAGATAAAACAACGAATAAAAAGACAAAGTGAGAACGCACGAAGGAGATCGAACAAATTTGACAAGAAACTCGTTTTCATGGAGGAAGAAGAAGAAGAGTAGGAGAAGAAGAAGGAGAAGAAGAAGGAAGAGGAGGATGAGAAGGAGGAACGCAAAGCACGCCATGAAAATCGTATATGGGCCATCGTGTTTTTTGTTAGGTTTCTCCCAACTTGTATGACTTGTAAACCAACTGACTTGTATGTGTAGCACTCCTCTTAAATTTTTTGTCACGGTTAACAATTCTCAAGACACTTAGAAGTCGCAATATTCTCAAGACATTTCTAGTTTACTACTGTTAAATATATTTCTTATTGATCTTGTCATCTTGTAGAAATAAAATATTTAATTTTAAATTTGTTGTTACAAAAATAAAAAGATAGTAAATAAAAATAAAAAGATAAATATTTAAAATAAAAAATTACACATGTAAAATAAATAAATAACCATCATTACCAATTTAGTATTTTTTAATAAAAAGAGAAATAGAGTAGACCTATGTTGAATAGTTATAAGGATACAGGTTTTTGTTCACATCACATGGCCAAGGCTTTCTTTTTTTCTATTTTGCAAAGATATATTTTATTAGACCTTGAGATATCTGAGGGATTTTTCTTACTAAGAATTCAAAAAATAAAGCGTTTTTAAAATAAATTCTAATTATTTTCTTTGTAAAAAAAATTGTTCATAGTGACAAAATACCTAAATAAAATACTGGTTTACAAATCATCATGGCCTAATTTAAAATGCTGGCAGAGGATTTTTGGTAAAGGTCCCAACAGCAAAAAATATTAAAGAGAGCATTTTATTAATCACGTATAATTAAAATTTTCAAGATGATTATATGAGACAAACAGGTCAGATGTCTCTGGTGAGCCTCCTGAGTCCACAAACAAAGGCTACCATAATCTGCTGTCCACCACACATTTTAAAATGGGATACACCACCTAAGATCTATAGGTATGGATGTTTTACACAATCCACATCGTAGAATTTTCCTACATAGATACATATAAGGCAAATTCTCCTATGTAGATAGCAAAATTTTATCTACATGTATAGATTAACATTGGTAATGCCTAAATGTAAATAGTGTGGATAGAATGAGACAATTTCTAAACAAGTTGCAGTTCGTTCCAGTGCTTGTCACAGTGTTGACCAGTTATCACATGATGACGTTCTGATTAAATGTAGGTAATTATGTCATTGAGATGGTATATGATTATCACTAATGATGGGCCATTGCATCTTTATTGTGGTTTGGGACTTTTATGGACTTTGGTTGATTATAGATCTACAACTTGATATTTTAATTTGTTAAGGTCTTGACTATAATATTGGTTGTTGAAGTTTTCATTGGGAAGTAACATGTTATTGGGCTTACCCTTCAGGTGCTCTTTTTTAGGGTGAAAATGATTTTCATTCTTATGGGGTACCACAATGCCAATAAAAAAAAAGGCCATACAGAGAAAATGGTAGACAAATTTTTAGAATTTTCAGTTCAGACAGAATTCGTATTCTTTTATAATGATTTCTCAATCGTATGTAACCATGAGTATGAAAGAAGTGACTATCGATTTCAATATCGAAAGCACATTAGGGGTACCCTTGTAAACACTATACTAAGTATATAGTTATTCTTATCTAATCATGTGAGTTATAGCAGTCTTAGGTAATTTATTTGTTGTTACACTAGATAGTCCTTAGAATAGAAAAAGAAATTCCAATCTCTATGAAAGGGCTTTTCCCTCTCCTCAGATGTCCATAAAAGGAAATTGAAAGTGAATCTGATCAGAAACTGTTGATATGAGATTCAATCGATACCGGATTAATAAAGTGTAATCGCCCATTCTAGGATGAGTTGAAAGAGGAATTCCTAATTCTTACATGGATGAGACCGTTCAGGTGCATTATTCTAAGAAGCGGGTTGCTCTTTTCCACTCAATCTAAAATGGCTGACTGATACTGATAAAAGTCATTTATCTACTGAGCTATCCATTCTAATAGCTAGTCCAGATTGGACGTATGTCAACATCGGATCTTAGTTGTTTTTGTATTTATCAAGTTCGAGAAAACTTTTTCAGTCTAGCTTAGGATCTTCACCTTTCAGGTGGTTTACTGGTCCTCCAAGATTTGAAAGGATCTAATAAATCATTCATATTCGTATTAAAAGAATTGAGAATGTTTTTTTTTATGTGAAACTTTGGCTATTTATGTAATTAGTATAAGATATATTTAAAGTTATAATGTGGTTAGAAAATATTTGTTATATAGATATAAGATATTGTAGCTGTGAAAAAATCTTATTTGAAATATGTATTTGTAATTTAAACTTTTGTAAAACCCATAAGATAATTTTATTCGGAAATATATAATGTTATGCATTTTTAATATTGAGTTTATTATGAGCTTGTTGGGTGTTATTAAATTATTAAAAAATATATTTTTTTTAAATAATTTTTTTTTATTTTTTAATGTGTTTGACAAAATTTTAGTAGTGAAAGTAAAAATACTAAAAAAAAATCTTTTTGCTTAAAAAAATGTTTTTAACATAATAAATAAACAAAAAATATTTTTATATTGTTGTACTCAAACATAATTTTTAAATATAAAAATATTTTTACATGAAATATTTAAATATAAAATTATTTTTACTTTTATTTTTCATAAAAACTCAACCAAACAAGTGAACAACTCCTGTGCTATGATGTAAGTATGCCTCGCCTTCTTTTATATGTATGGCTTTCTTTTTTCTTTTTTTTTTCTTTTTTGACATATAGTGGCTTATTTCTATGTGTGTCCAACCAAACACAACAAAGCCCATAAACATCATATAGATTAAATAGTGAATATCCCACCCGACTCCTGACAATTATCTCGAAAGGACAACGAGGTCCCTGGTGCACGAAAATCACACTCACACTATGTAATTCCACACAACTAATCAGCAAGTGCAATGGGTCGTCCAAGTAATACCTTACGTGAGTAAGGATCGATCCCACGGAGATTGTTGGCTTGAAGCAAGCTATGGTTATCTTATTATTCTTAGTCAGGATACTGATAGGGTTCTTTAGTTTCAGTTGTAAAAAGTAAAAGAGCATAAAATTAGTAATTGTTACGCAGTAATGGAGAATATGTTGGAGTTTTGGAGATGCTTTGTCTTCTGAATCTCTGCTTTCCTACTGTCATCTTCTTCACGCTCGCAAGGTTCCTTCTATGGCAAGCTGTGTGTTGGTGGATCACCGTTGTCAATGGTTATCATCTGCCCTCTCAGTGAAAATAGTCCAAATGCGCTGTCACCGCACGGCTAATCATCTGTCGGTTCTCGATCATGTTGGAATAGGATCCATTGATCCTTTTGCGTCTGTCACTACACCCAACACTCACGAGTTTGAAGCTCGTCACAGTCATCCAATCCCTGAATCCTACTCGAAATACCACAGACAAGGTTTAGACTTTCCGGATTCTCAAGGATGCTGCCAATGGATTCTAGCTTATACCACGAAGACTCTGATTAAGGAATCTAAGAGATACTCATTCATTCGAATGTAGAACGGAGGTGGTTGTCAGGCACGCATTCATAGATTGAGAATAGTGATGAGTGTCATGGATCATCACATTCATCATAGTGAAGTGCGAATGAACATCTTAGATAGAAACAAGCGTGTTTGAATAGAAAACAGAAATAATTGCATTAATTCATCGAGACGTTGCAGAGCTCTTCACCCCCAACAATGGAGTTTAGAGACTCATGCCATCAAAGAGTACAAAGTTCAGATCTAAAATGTCATGAGATACAAAATAAGTCTCTAAAAGTTGTTTAAATACTAAACTAGTAACCTAGGTTTACAGAAAATGAGTAAACTAAGATGGATAGTGCAGAAATCCACTTCTGGGGCCCACTTGGTGTGTGCTGGGGCTGAGACTTGAGCTTCTCACGTGTCTGTGCTGTTTCTGGAGTTAAACGTCAGGTTGTAACCTGTTTCGGGCGTTTAACTCCAACTTGCAACCTGTTTCTGGCGTTCAACGCCAGAATGCAACATGGAACTGGCGTTAAACGCCAGTTTACGTCGTTTATCTTCGCGTAAAGTATGAACTATTATATATTGCTGGAAAGACCTGGATGTCTAATTTCCAACGCAATTGAGAGCGTGCCAATTGGACTCATGTAGCTCCAAAAAATCCATTCCGAGTGTAGAGAGGTCAGAATCCAACAGCATCAGCAGTCCTTTTTCAGCCTAAATCAGATTTTTTGCTCAGCTCCCTCAATTTCAGCCAGAAAATACCTGAAATCACAGAAAAACACACAAACTCATCGTAAAGTCTAGAAATATGAATTTTGCCTAAAAACTAATAAAAATATACTATAAACTAACTAAAACATACTAAAATCTACATGAAATTACCCCCAAAAAGTGTATAAAATATCCGCTCATCACAACACCAAACTTAAACTGTTGCTTGTCCCCAAGCAACTAGATAAATAAAATAGGATAAAAAGAAATCAAGAAGCAATAATATCTCAGAGTTTTAAGTGAAGCTCAGATTCTAATTAGATGAGCGGGACTAGTAGCTTTTTGCTTCCGAACAGTTTTGGCATCTCACTTTATCCTTTGAAATTCAGAATGATTGGCATCCATAGGAACTCAGAATTCAGATAGTATTATTGATTCTCCTAGTTTAGTATGTTGAGTCTTGAACACAGTTACTTTATGAGTCTTGGCCGTGGCCCTAAGCACTTTATTTTCCAGTATTACCACCGTATACATAAATGCCACAGACACATAACTAGGTGAACCTTTTCAGATTGTGACTTAGCTTTGCTAAAGTCCCCAATTAGAGGTGTCCAGAGTTCTTAAGCACACTCTTTTGCCTTGGATCACGACTTTAACCACTCAGTCTCAAGCTTTTCACTTGGACCTACATGCCACAAGCACATGGTTAGGGACAGCTTGATTTAGCCGCTTAGGCCTGGATTTATTTCCTTGGGCTCTCCTATCCATTGATGCTCAAAACCTTGGATCCTTTTCACCCTTGCCTTTTGGGTTAAAGGGCTATTATCTTTTTTTACTTTTTTCTTTTTTTATTTTGCTTTTTCTTGCTTCAAGAATCAATTTCATGATTTTTCATATCAACAATAATATTTCTCTTGTTCATCATTCTTTAAAGAGCCAACAATTTTAACATTCATAAAATTCAATATAAAAAATATGCACTGTTCAGGCATTCATTCAGAAGACAAAAAGTATTGCCACCACATCTAAATAATTAGAATTTTCCTTATTAAAAACTCGAAAAAAATATTGCCTCTTTATTCTAAAAATCTACTATTTTATTTATGTTTGATGATGATGAGAAAAATAAATTATAGCTTAATTTGAGATAAAATCAAAATAAATATACTAATTACTACTACTAATATATAACTTCTAAGGTAAATTCCTAATAAGAACAATTATCACAGAGTTAAGGCAAAGATTAGGACTCAACAACCTTTATTTTGGGAGGTGGATGCTCCTTTAATCTGTAGGGTGCTTGGCCCTTCAAGAGACAGCTTCTGACGCTTCAATTCCCTCAGTTCATGCCATTGCTCTTCTTATTCCTTAAGCAGTTTGCAAAGCATGCTATTTTGATTTTGCTATTCTTCCTTTAGTTGCTCCACAGCTTCTTGCAATTTGGTGACAGATGCTTCAAGGCGCTTTCAGTATTCAATTTGAGGGATTTTCGGGAGGAACTCCTGTGCTTTCCTCTTGATGGGGTCGTCCTGCACTTGTTGTCCTTCCATTGACTTTTTGGTAATTGGTCGCTCAACTGAGATATACTCAGTTACTCCCATCTTTACCCCAGCATCTTTACATAGCATAGAGATTAAGCTTGGATAAGCCAATTTGGCATATTTGGAGTTTTTGTTTGCAATTGTGTAAAGTTCACAAGAAATCAGCTGATGAACTTCCACTTCTTTTCCCAACATAATACAATGGATCATTACTGCTCTTTTGATGGTGACTTCAAAGTGGTTGCTAGTGGGCAGTATAGAACGCCCGATGAAGTCCAGCCAGCCTCTGGCGACTGGTTTGAGATCTTCTCTCTTGAGTTAATTTGGGACACCCTTGGTGCTGGTTATCCACTTGGTTCCAGGGAGGCATATGTCCTCTAGAATTTTGTCAAAGCCCTTATTTGTTCTCATCATTCTCCTATTAAAGGAGTCTGGGTTATCTTTCAGCTGAGGTAGCTTAAAGATCTCCTTGATTTTGTTAGGATGAAGGTGAACAATCTTCCCTCTGACCAAGGTCCGATAATCATAGAAGGCAGTTCCTGCTATTCTCTGCCTGTCTGTTTGCCACAGATTAGAGTAGAATTCCTGAACCATGTTTCTTCCCACCTTTGTTTCAGGATTATCTAGGATTTCCCAGCTCCTGTTTCGAATTTGCTCTTGGATCTCTGGATATTTGTCTTCTTTCAGATTGAATTTAACTTCCGGGATTACTGACCTTAGACCCATTATTTTCTAGTAATGGTCTGAATGTTCTTTGGTTAAGAACTTCCCTTGATTCCAAAGTGGTTTTGGAATATTCTCTTTCTTGCCTCTTGGAGTGGTTTGTTTTCCCTTAGGAGCCATGATCTTAGTGGGTATTGGTTTAGTGATCAAGGATAAACACACTAAACTTAGAGGTTTGCTTGTCCTCAAGCAAAAGAAAGGAAAGGAGAGGGATAGAAGGAGAGCCAATTTCGAATGGTGGAGGAGATGAGGGAGGCCGAATGTGGATTTAAAGGGAAGGGGGTGGGTTTTCAAAAATTTTGATAAAGATAAGATAGAATATATGATTTGTAAAAGATAAGTATGATAGGAAAAAGATATAATTTAAATTTTGAAAGGTTATGAAAGATATTTGAAAAGAAGATATGATGAGTTTAAAAAGATTTGAAAAGAATTTAAAAAGATTTGAAAAGAATTTAAAAAGATAATTGAGTTTTGAAAAAGGTTTGAAAAGATTTTGAAGAAGAATTAAGAAAAAAGTTTAGGATTAAAAAGTTTTGGAATTGAAGTTGAAAGATGAGAGTTTGTAATATGTTTATGCAAGAAATCATGAATTGAAACATGAAAAATGGAAAAAATTTCAAGTGAAAAACGAATTTACCTCCTCCCCATAATCCTGGCGTTAAACGCCCAAATACTGCATGTTTTGGGCGTTTAACGCCCATTTGTAGCTTCTTTTGGGCGTTTAACGCCCAGCTGTAGCACCTGGCTGGCGTTAAACGCCAGAAAATCCTTTATCACTGGGCATTTTTCTGAATGCCCAGGATGCTGCCAATCTGGCGTTAAACGCCCAGAAGTTGCTTCTTTCTGGTGTTTAACGCCCAGATGGCTATCTCTAATGGCGTTAAATGCCCAGTAGATGCTTCTTTTGGGCGTTTAACGCCCAAAGCAGCTCTTATTGGCTTTTTCGCACCAGTGAGCTTCTTTTTATTGTTTTATCTTCTTAATCCTTCTATAACTCTGTGAACTCATGCAATTGCTATTTTACCTTGAAGATAATTAGTATGAACCTGTAAAATTCAATTAATTAACAAAATGGCTGGGTTGCCTCCCAGCAAGTGCTTCTTTATTGTCTTTAGCTAGACTATTACTGAGTTTTAATTAAGTCTCAGTTTTGAGCAATCTTGCTCAAAATTGCTTTCAAGATAATGTTTGACTCTCTGTCCATTAACAATGAACTTTTTGTTAGAATCATTATCCTGAAGCTCTATGTATCCATATGGTGACACACTTGTAATCACATATGGACCTCTCCACCGGGATTTTAATTTCCCAAATCTGAGTCTAGAATTAAACAGCAGAACTTTCTGCCCTGGCTCAAAGACTCTGGATGATAGTTTCTTATCATGCCATCTTTTTGCTTTCTCTTTGTAAATTTTTGCATTTTCGAAAGCATTGAGTCTGAATTTCTCTAGCTCATTTAACTGGAGCAATCGTTTTTCTCCAGCTAACTTGTCATCAAGGTTTAGGAATCTAGTTGCCCAGTAGGCTTTATGTTCCAGTTCCACTGGCAAGTGACAGGCTTTTCCATACACAAGCTGGTATGGAGAGGTCCCTATAGGAGTCTTGAATGCTGTTCTGTATGCCTACAGAGCATCATTCATGCTTCTTGCCCAATCCTTTCTACGGTTAATCACAGTCCGTTTTTCCAGGATTCTTTTAAGTTCTCTATTAGAGACTTTAGCTTGCCCATTTGTCTGTGGATGATATGGAGTTGCCACCCTGTGGTTGACTCCATGTCGAACCATAGCAGAGTAAAGCTGTTTACTGCAGAAATGAGCGCCCTCATCATTGATTAGCACTCTAGGGACACCAAATCTGCTGAAGATATGTTTTTGGAGGAATTTCAGCACTGTCTTAGTATCGTTAGTGGGTGTTGTAATAGCTTCCACCCATTTGGATACATAATCCACTGCCACCAGAATATAAGTGTTTGAGTATGATGGTGGGAAAAGCCCCATGAAGTCAATACCCCATACATCAAATAACTCAATCTCCAAGATTCCTTGTTGAGGCATGGCATAACTTTGAGGCAGATTGTCAGATCTTTGGCAACTGTCATAATTAAGTACAAACTCTCGGGAGTCTTTATGGGGAGTAGGCCAATAAAAGCCACATTGGAGGACTCTTGTGGCTGTTCGCTCACTTCCAAAATGTCCTCCATATTGTTATCCATGGCAATGCCATAGGATCTTCTGTGCTTCTTCTTTAGGTACACATCTACGGATTACTCCGTCTGCACATCTCTTGAAGAGATATGGTTTATCCCAAAGATATTACTTTGCATCTGTGATCAATTTCTTTGATTGCTGCCTATTATACTCTTTGGGTATGAATCTCACAGCCTTGTAGTTTGCAATGTCTGCAAACCATAGTACTTCCTGAATGGCAAAGAGTTGCTCATCTGGAAAGTTTTCAGAGATCTCAGTAAGAGGGAGGGACGCCCCTTCTACTGGTTCTATTCGGGACAGGTGATCTGCTACTTGGTTCTCTGTCCCTTTTCTGTCTCTTATTTCTATATCAAACTCTTGCAGAAGTAACACCCATCTTATGAGTATGGGTTTTGAATCCTGCTTTGTGAGTAGATATTTAAGAGCAGCATGGTCAGTGTACACAATCACTTTTGATCTTACTAAATAAGATCTGAACTTGTTAATGGCATAAACCACTGCAAGTAACTCTTTTTCTGTGGTTGTGTAGTTCTTCTGTGCGTCATTTAGAATACGACTGGCATAATAAATGACGTGCAGAAGCTTGTCATGCCTTTGTCCTAACACTGCACCAATGGCATGGTCACTGGCATCATACATTAATTCAAATGGTAATGTCCAGTCTGGTGCAGAGATGACTGGTGCTGTGACCAGCTTAGCTTTCAGAGTCTCAAACGTCTGCAGACACTCCTTATCAAAGATAAATGGCGTGTCAGCAGCTAGCAGATTACTCAGAGGTTTGGCAATTTTTGAAAAATCTTTTATAAACCTCCTATAGAATTCTGCATGCCCCAGAAAGCTTCTGATTGTCTTAACATTGGTAGGTGGTGGTAATTTTTCAATTATCTTTACCTTAGCTTGATCCACCTCTATTCCCTTGTTCGAAATTTTGTGCCCAAGGACAATTCCTTCAGTCACCATAAAGTGACATTTTTCCCAGTTTAAAACTAGGTTAGTCTCTTGGCACCTCTTTAGAACAAGTGCTAGATGGTCAAGACAGGAGCTAAATGAGTCTCCAAATACTGAAAAGTCATCCATGAAGACTTCCAGAAATTTTTCCACCATATTAGAGAAATAGAGAGCATGCACCTTTGAAAGGTTGCAGGTGCATTGCACAGACCAAATGGCATCATTCGGTATGCAAATACTCCGGATGGACATGTGAATGCTGTTTTCTCTTGATCCTGGGGATCTACTGCAATTTGATTATAGCCTGAATATCCATCCAGGAAGCAGTAGTATTCATGACCTGCTAGTCTTTCTAGCATCTAGTCTATGAATGGTAAAGGAAAATGATCCTTTCTGGTAGCTGTATTGAGCCTTCTATAATCAATACACATACGCCACCCTGTAACTGTTCTTATAGGAACCAGTTCAATTTTTTCATTATGAACCACTGTCATGCCACCCTTCTTGGGGGACGACTTGGACAGGGCTTACCCAGGGGCTATCAGAAATAGGATAAATAATCCCAGCCTCTAGTAATTTAGTGACCACCTTCTGCACCACCTCCTTCATGGCTGGATTCAGCCGCCTCTGTGGTTGAACCACTGGCTTAGCGTCACCCTCTAATAGGATCTTGGGCATGCATCTGGCTGGGCTAATGCCCTTAAGATCACTGATGGACCACCCAAGAGCAGTCTTTTGTGTCCTTAGCACTTGAATTAGTGCTTCCTCTTCCTGTGGCTCTAAGGTAGAGCTTATGATTATAGGAAAGGTACCACCTTCTCCCAGAAATGCATATTTTAGGGATAATGGTAATTGTTTGAGCTCAGATTTGGGAGGTTTCTCCTTTTCCTGAGGGATTTTCAGAGGTTCTATTATTCTCTCTGGTTCCTCCAGATCAGGCTGAACATCTTTAAAGATATCTTCTAGCTCTGATTCGAGACTCTCAATCATATTGACCTCTTTTACCAGAGAGTCAATAATATCAATGCTCATGCAATCGTTTGGGGTGTCTGGATGCTGCACAGCTTTGACAACATTCAACTTAAATTCGTCCTCATTGACTCTCAGGGTCACTTCCCCTTTTTGGACGTCAATGAGGGTTCGTCCAGTTGCTAGAAAAGATCTTCCTAGAATGAGAGTTGCACTCTTGTTCTCCTCTATTTTCAGTACCACAAAGTCAGTAGGAAAGGCAAATGGCCTAACCTTGACAATCATATCTTCAATCACGCCTGATGGGTATTTAATGGAGCAATCAGCAAGTTGGAGACATATCCGGGTTGGTTTGACTTCTTCAGTCAAACCAAGCTTTCTGATAGTAGATGCAGGTATTAGGTTGATACTTGCCCCAAGATCACATAGAGCTTGCTTGGTACATGATGAGCGGATAATTTATACGCTTTTTGGCACTATTTTTAGTATGTTCTTAGTACATTTTAGTTAGTTTTTAGTATGTTTTTATTAGTTTTTATTTAAAATTCAATTTTCTGGGATCTACTATGAGTTTGTGTGTTTTTCTGTGATTTCAGGTAATTTCTGGCTGAAATTGAGGGACCTGAGAAAAAATCTGATTCAGAGGCTGAAAAAGGACTGCAGATGCTGTTAGATTCTGACCTCCCTGCACTCAAAGCGGATTTTCTGGAGCTACAGAAGCCCAATTGGCGCGCTCTTAATTGCGTAGGAAAGTAGACATTCTGGGCTTTCCAACAATATTTAATAGTTCATACTTTGCCTGAGATTTGATGGCCCAAACCGGCGTTGCAAATCAGCTTCAGAATTCCCAGCGTTTAACGCCGGAACTGGCACAAAAATTGGAGTTAAACGCCCAAACTGGCACAAAAGCTGGCGTTTAACTCGAGGAAAAGTCTCTACACATGAAAGCTTCAATTCTCAGCCTAAGCACACACCAAGTGGACCCCGGAAGTGGATTTTTATGTCATTTACTCATTTCTGTATATCCTAGGTTACTAGTGCACTATTAATAGGACCTTTTGACATTGTATCTTGACCTCATGACACTTTACACGTTTCATATTGTACCTTCTACGGCATGAGTCTCTAAACCCCATGGTTGGGGGTGAAGAGCTCTGCTGTGTCTTGATGGATTAATGCAATTACTACTATTTTTCATTCAAAAACGCTTGTTTCCATTCTAAGATATCACTTGCTCCTTAACTTGATGAATGTGATGATCCGTGACACTCATCATTATTCTCACCTATGAACGTGTGCCTGACAACCACCTCCGTTCTACTTTAGATTGAGTGGATATCTCTTGGATTCTTTAGCCAGAATCTTGGTGGTATAAGATAGAATATATTGGCGGCCATTCTTGAGAATCCGAAAGGTCTAAACCTTGTCTGTGGTATTCTGAGTAGGATTCAGGGATTGAATGACTGTGACGAGCTTCAAACTCGCGATTGTGGGGCGTTAGTGATAGACGCAAAAGAATCACTGGATTCTATTCTAACATGATCGAGAACCGACAGATGAATAGCCGTGCTGTGACAGAGCGCGTTGAACATTTTCACTGAGAGGATGGGAGGTAGCCATTGACAACAGTGAAACCCTACATACAGCTTGCCATGGAAGGAGCCTTGCGTGTATGAAGAAGAAGACAGTAGGAAAGCAGAGATTCAGAAGATAGAGTATCTCCAAAACCTCAATCTGTTCTCCATTACTGCAAAACAAGTATTTATTTCATGCTCTTCTACTTTTCACAATTAAACTTGAGAATTATTGATCTCCTGACTAAGAGTTACAAGATAACCATAGCTTGCTTCAAGCCGACAATCTCCATGGGATCGACCCTTACTCACATAAGGTATTACTTGGATGACCCAGTGCACTTGCTGGTTAGTTGTGCGGAATTGCAAAAGTGTGATTGCAATTTCGTGCACCAAGTTTTTGGTACGGTTGCCGGGGATTGTTCGAGTTTGGATAACTGACGGTTTATCTTGTTGCTTAGATTAGGAATATTTTATTTTTGTTGGTTTAGAGTCTTTTATTTGAGTCTAGTTTCATATTCTAAGTTTGATGTCTTCTTTGTGTTTTCCTTTAAAATTTTCGAAAATTTGTGTTTGATTTTCTAAAAATTTTAAGTTTGGTGCCATTTTGTTGTTTTTCTCTTTCCTCATCTAAAAAAAAAATCAAATCTTTTTCAAAATAATTTTCAATCATATCTTTTTAATTGCTAATTCCAAAATCTTTTTAATTAATTAATTAATTTAGTTTTCAATTTGCTTTGATTTTATTCTCTTTTGGTTTTCAAATTTTTATTTTATTTTCCATTTATTTTATTTTATTATTATTTTCGATTAAAAAAATATAATAATTTACTTGCAATCCATATCATCTCCCTTTCTCCATCATGGACCTAAGTGGAATTGAGCAGTCCAGAAGGACTCTGGGGTCATATGCTAACCCTATTACAGCTGCATATGGGAGTAGCATCTGTATACCTCCCATTAAAGCAAGCAGCTTTGAGCTAAATTCTCAACTCATTATCATGGTGCAGCAAAATTGCCAGTATTCCGGTCTTTCACAGGAAGAACCTACTGAGTTTCTGGCACAGTTCTTACAAATTGCTGACACAATACATGATAAAGAAGTGGATCAGGATGTTTACAGATTGTTACTGTTTCCATTTACTGTAAAAGATCAAGCTAAGAGGTGGCTGAATAACCAACCCACAGCAAGCATAAAAACATGGAGACAGTTATCAGATAAATTCCTGAATCAATTTTACCCTCCAAAAAGGATGACACAGCTAAGGCTGGACATCCAAGGCTTTAAACAAGAGGATAATGAATCCCTTTATAATGCCTGGGAGAGGTATAGAGGTATGCTAAGGAAATGCCCCTCTAAAATGTTTTCAGAGTGGGTACAGTTAGACATCTTCTACTATGGGCTTACAGAAAAAGCTCAGATGTCTTTAGACCACTCAGCTGGTGGATCTATATACATGAGGAAGACGATTGAAGAGGCTCAAGAACTCATAGATACTGTTGCTAGAAAGCAACATTTGTACTCTAGCAGTGAGCCCTCTACAAAAGAAGAAGCCATGGCAGTAGCTACTGATCCTAATCCTCAAGAACAGGTTGTTGAGCTTAATCAGCAATTACTCTTGATGACAAAACAGTTAGCAAAATTTAAAGAGATGCTCCAAGAAACTAAAATTGTTTACAAGAATATAGAATCACAGTTGAATCAGAAAAAATAGCAGTTATCTAAACAGATAACAGAAGAATGCCAAGCAGTTCAACTAAGGAGTGGGAAGACATTAAATAACACTGCTCAAAGTAGCAAAAAGCCAAGAAAGGAACAACTGACAGAGGATAACCAAACCACTGCCCAAAATCCATCTGAGGACAATAAGAGCCCAGAGAGGAATACTCCTAGCGTTCAAATGCCAGAAAGGGGGGAAAAGTTGGCGTTAAACGCCCATTCTTTGCCCAGTTCTAGCGTTCAAACGCCAAAAAAGGGTGGAAAGCTGGCGTTAAACGCCCATCCTACACCCAGTCCTGACATTCAAACGCCAATGAGGAATCAGACACCTGAGAGTGCTGACAGTAACCCCTCTAAAAAGGCTTCTCCAACCACCTCTGTAGGGAATAAACCTGCATCAACTAAGGTTGAAGAATATAAAGCCAAGATGCCTTATCCTCAGAAACTTCGCCAAGCGGAACAGGATAAACAATTTGCCCGCTTTGCAGACTATCTAAGGACTCTTGAAATAAAGATTCCGTTTGCAGAGGCACTTGTGCAAATACCTTCTTATGCTAAGTTCATGAAAGAGATCTTAAGTCATAAGAAGGATTGGAGAGAAACTGAAAAGGTGTTTCTCACTGAAGAATGCAGTGCAGTCATCCTGAAAAGCTTACCAGAGAAGCTTCAAGATCCAGGAAGCTTTATGATACCATGCACATTAGAAGGTGCTTGCACCAAGACAGCTCTATGTGACCTTGGAGCAAGTATCAACCTAATACCTGCATCCACTATCAGAAAGCTTGGTTTGACTGAAGAAGTCAAACCAACCCGGATATGTCTCCAACTTGCTGATGGCTCCATTAAATATCCATCAGGCATAATTGAGGACATGATTGTCAAGGTTAGGCCATTTGCCTTTCCCACTGACTTTGTAGTGCTGGAAATGGAGGAGCATAAGAGTGCAACTCTCATCCTAGGAAGACCTTTTCTAGCAACTGGACGAACTCTTATTGATGTATAGAAAGGGGAAGTGACCCTGAGAGTCAATGAGGATGAGTTCAAGTTGAATGCTGTCAAAGCTATGCAGCATCCAGACACATCAAATGACTACATGAGCGCTGATATTATTGACTCTTTGGTGGAAGAGATCAATATGACTGAGAGTCTTGAATCAGAGCTAGAGGACATCTTCAAGGATGTTCAGCCTGATCAGGAGGAACCAGAGGAAATAAAAGAACCTCTAAAAATTCCTCAGGAAGAGGATAAGCCCCCCAAACCTGAGCTCAAACCACTACCACCATCCCTGAAGTATGCATTCCTGGGAGAAGGTGACACTTTTCCAGTGATCATAAGCTCTGCTTTAAACTCACAGGAAGAGGAAGCACTAATTCAAGTGCTAAAGACACATAAAACAGCTCTCGGGGGTCCATAAGTGATCTTAAAGGCATTAGCCCAGCAAAATGCATGCACAAGATCCTATTGGAAGATAATGCCAAGCCAGTGGTTCAACCACAGAGGTGACTAAATCCAGCCATGAAGGAAGTAGTGCAGAAAGAGGTCACTAAGTTACTAGAGGCTGGGATTATTTATCCTATTTCTGATAGCCCCTGGGTGAGCCCTGTCCAAGTTGTCCCCAAGAAGGGAGGCATGACAGTGGTTCATAATGAAAAGAATGAACTGGTTCCCACAAGAACAGTTACAGGTTGGCATATGTGTATTGACTACAGAAGGCTCAATACAGCCACCAGAAAGGATCATTTTCCTTTACCATTCATAGACCAAATGCTAGAAAGACTAGCAGGTCATGATTATTACTACTTTTTGGATGGCTATTCAGGTTACAACCAAATTGCAGTAGATCCTCAGGACCAAGAGAATACAGCATTCACTTGCCCTTCTGGCGTGTTTGCCTACAGAAGAATGCCTTTTGGTCTGTGTAATGCACCTGCAACTTTTCAGAGGTGCATGCTCTCTATCTTTTCAGATATGGTAGAGAAATTTATGGAAGTCTTCATGGATGACTTTTCATTATTTGGAGACTCATTCAGCTCCTGCCTTAACTATCTAGCACTTGTTCTGAAAAGATGCCAAGAGACCAACCTAGTTTTAAACTGGGAAAAATGTCACTTTATGGTGACTGAAGGGATTGTCCTTGGGCATAAAATTTCAAACAAGGGAATAGAGGTGGATCAAGTTAAAGTTAAAGTAATTGAAAAATTACCACCACCTACCAATGTTAAGGCAATCAGAAGCTTTCTGGGACATGCAGGATTTTACAGAAGGTTCATAAAGGACTTTTTAAAAATTGCAAAACTTCTAAGCAACCTGCTAGCTGCTGACACGCCATTTGTGTTTGACACAGAGTGTCTGCAGGCGTTTGAGACCCTGAAAGCCAAGCTGGTCACAGCACCAGTCATCTCTGCACCGGATTGGACATTACCATTTGAACTAATGTGTGATGCCAGTGACCATGCCATTGGTGCAGTGTTGGGACAGAGGCACAACAAGCTTTTGCACATCATTTATTATGCTAGCCGTGTTTTAAATGATGCACAAAAGAATTACACAACCACAGAAAAAGAGTTACTTGTAGTGGTTTATGCCATTGACAAGTTCAGATATTATTTAGTAGGATCAAAAGTGATTGTGTACACTAACCATGTTGCTCTTAAATACTTACTCACCAAGCAGGATTCAAAACCCAGGCTCATAAGGTGGGTGTTGCTTCTGCAAGAGTTTGATATAGAAATAAGAGACAGGAAAGGGACAGAGAACCAGGTAGCTGATCACCTGTCCCGGATAGAACCAGTAGCTGGGGCGTCCCTCCCCTCTCTTGAGATCTCTGAGACCTTTCCAGATGAGCAACTCTTTGCCATTTAGGAAGCTCCATGGTTGGCAGACATTGCAAACTATAAAGCTGTGAGGTTCATACCCCAGGAGTACAACAGAGTGCAAAGAAAAAAATTAATTTCAGACGCCAAGTACTACCTATGGGATGAGCCATATCACTTTAAGAGATGTGCAGACGGAATGATCTGCAGATGTGTACCTAGAGAGGAAGCACAAAGGATCCTATGGCATTGCCATGGATCACAGTATGGGGGACATTTCGGAAGTGAGCGAACAGCCACTAAAGTCCTCCAATGCGGCTTCTACTGGCCTACTCTCCATAGGGATGCCTGAGAGTTTGTGCGTAACTGTGACAGTTGCCAAAGAGCTGATAACTTGCCTCATGGTTACGCCATGCCTCAACAAGGGATCTTAGAGATTGAATTGTTTGATGTATGGGGTATTGACTTCATGGGTCCCTTCCCATCATCATAATCAAACACTTATATTCTGGTGGCAGTAGATTATGTATCTAAATGGGTAGAAGCAATTGCCACTCCCAATAATGATACTAAGACCGTGTTGAAATTCCTCCAGAAATATATCTTCAGCAGGTTTGGTGTTTCCAGAGTACTAATCAGTGATGGGGGCACTCATTTCTGCAATAAGCAGCTGTACTCTGCTATGGTCTGATATGGAATTAGCCACAAAATAGCAACTCCGTATCATTCACAGACAAATGGGCAAGCTGAAGTCTCTAATAGAGAGCTAAAGAGAATCCTGGAACGGACTGTTATCGCCTGTAGAAAGGATTGGACAAAGAGCTTGGATGATGCTCTGTGGGCATACAAAACAACATTCAAAACTCCTATAGGAACCTCTCCATACCAACTTGTGTATGGGAAGTCCTGTCATCTGCCCGTGGAACTGGAACATAAAGCCTACTGGGCAACCAGATTCCTAAACATGGATGCTAAGTTAGCTGGTGAAAAAAGACTACTCCAGCTAAATGAGCTAGAGGAGTTTAGACTCAGTGCCTTTGAAAATACAAAAATTTATAAGGAAAAGGCAAAGTAGTGGCATGACAAGAAGTTGTCATCCAGAGTCTTTGAGCCAGGACAAAAAGTTCTACTCTTCAACTCTAGGCTCAGACTATTCCCAGGAAAACTTAAATCCCGGTGGAGGGGTCCGTATGTGATTACAGGAGTGTCACCATATGGATATGTTGAGCTTCAAGATATTGATTCTGATAAAAAGTTCATTGTTAATGGACAGAGGATCAAACATTATCTTGAAAGTAATTTTGAGCAGGAATACTCAAAACTGAGGCTTGAAAGAGTCTCAGTAAGGGTCCAGCTAAAGACAATAAAGAAGCGCTTGCTGGGAGGCAACCCAGTCATTAGCAGGTTATTTGTTCTATAAAAGTTTGATACATATTCTTCAAGGTTAATCATTGAAATTGAAGGAATTCACAGAGTTACAGAAGGATTCAGTGCAAAAAGCAGAGAAAAGGAGTTTGCTAGCAAGAAAATGCCAGTAAAGGGTACTCTGGGCGTTAAACGCCAGAATGGATACCATTCTGGGTGTTTAATGCCAGTAAAGGTACCATTTTGGGCGTTAAACGCCAGAATGGGTACCATTCTAGGCGTTTAACGCCAGAATTGCAGCATCCTGGGCGTTCAGCAAAACGCCCAGTGATAAAAGGGTTTCTGGCGTTTAACGCCAGCCAGGGTACCTGGCTGGGCGTTAAACTCCCATAATGGCCAACATTTGGGCGTTAAACGCCAGAATGGATACCATTCTTGGCGTTTAACGCCAGAAAGGTAGGGGACAGAGATTTTGTTTTCCACTTCAAAATATTTCAAACTTTCTTATTTTAATCCATAATTTTCTGCATAAACACATTACAAACTTTCATCATTCACCTTCAAATTTCAAAAATTAAACAATTTTCTAAATCATTTTCAAATCTCTTTCAAATCCTTTCCAAATCTTCTTCAAAAACTCAAATATCTTCTCAAATTCTTTCCATATCTTCTCAAATCTCCTTCAATTTTTTCAAAATCTCTCCCCCTCCCTTATAAAAACACGTTCGGCCATCCCCCTCTCCCCACTATTCGAATTTGCTCTCCTCCTCTCTCTCCTCTTTCCTTTCTTTTGCTTGAGGGCAAGCAAACCTCTAAGTTTGGTGTGCTTTTCCATGATCACTAAGCCAAGATTTATCAAGATCATGGCTCCTAAGGAAAAACAAACCAATTCAAGAGGCAAGAAAGAGAATGCTCCAAAGAATTTTTGGAGTCAAGAGAAGTTCTTAACCAAAGAACATGCAGACCATTACCACAAAATAATGGGTTTGAGGTCAGTGATCCCGGAAGTGAGATTCGATCTGAAAGAAGAAGAATATCCTGAGATCCAAGAGCAAATTCGAAACAGAGGATGAGAAGTTCTAACCAACCCTGAGACAAAGGTTGGAAGAAACATGGTTCAGGAATTCTACTCAAATTTGTGGCTGACAGATAAGCAGAGAATGACTGGAACTGCTTTTTATACCTACAGAACCATGGTCAGAGGGAGAATTATTTACTTCCATCTGGACAAAATAAGAGAGGTTTTCAAATTGCCTCAACTACAAGATGATCCTGAATCCTTTAATAGGAGAATGGTGAGAGTAGATAAGGGGTTGGATCAAGTTCTAGAGGACATATGCCTCCCTGGAACCAAGTGGACAACCAATTCAAAAGGTGTCCCAAACCAACTCAAGAGGGGATATCTCAAACCAATTGCAAGAGGTTGGCTAGACTTCATTGGGCATTCTATATTGCCCACTAGCAACCGTTCTGAGGTCACAGTCAAGAGAGCAGTGATGATTCATTACATTATGCTGGGAAAAGAAGTGGAGATTCATCATCTGATTGCTTGTGAGATTTACACAATTGCAAACAAGAACTCCACTGAAGCCAAACTGGCTTACCCAAGCTTAATCTCTTTGCTATGTAAAGATGCTGGGGTGAGGATGGGAGTAGATGAATTCATCCCAATTGAACATCCAATCACCAAGAAGTCAATGGAAGGACAAATGCAAGATAACTCTATCAAAAGGAGGGCGCAGGAATTCCTCCCTGAACTTCCTGAAATTGACTACTGGGCCAGCCTAGAAGCATTTGTTGCCAAGCTGCAAGAAACTATGGAACAAATTAAGGAAGAACAGCAGAATCAAAACTGCATGCTCTGCAAATTGCTAAAGGAGCAAGAGAAGCAGGGGCGTGAGCTACAGGAGCTGAAGCGCCAGAAGCTCTCCCTTGAAGGGTCAACTACCCCACAAGTTGAGGGAGCATCCACTTCTCAAAATCAAGGTTGTTGAGTCCTAACTCTGTGATAACCTCTATCATTAGGAGTCTGTTTAGAGTCATTTAAATTTTTGTTTTCTATTACTATTAGTCTTATCTTATATTTATTTTTGAGTCTTGTCCTTAATTCATTATTAATAAAATTTAAGGTTCATGTCTTAAAGCTATGAATGTCCTATGAATCCATCACCTATCTTAAACGAAAAATGCTTGAATCACAAAAGAACAAGAAGTACAGGATTTCGAATTTATCTCTGAAACTAGTTGAATTAGTTTGATGTGGTGACAATACTTTTTGTTTTCTGAATAAATGCTTGAATAGTGCATATGTCTTTTGAATTTGTTGATTAAAGAATGTTAAACTTGTTGGCTCTTGAAAGAATGATGGAAAAGGAGAAATGTTATTGAGGATCTGAAAAATCATCAAATTGATTCTTGAAGCAAGAAAAAGCAGTGAATTCAAAAAAAAAAAAATTTTAAATATAAAAAGTGATCCAAGGCAAAAAGAGTGTGCTTAAGAACCCTGGACACCTCTAATTGGGGACTCTAGCAAAGCTGAGTCACAATCTAAAAAGGTTCACCCAGTTATGTGTCTGTGGCATGTATGTATCCGGTGGTAATATTAGAAGACAGAGTGCTTTGGGCCACAGCCAAGACTCATAAAGTAGCTATGTTCAAGAATCATCATACTTAACTAGGAGAATCAATAACACTATCTGAATTCTAAGTTCCTATAGATGCCAATCATTCTAAACTTCAAATGATAAAGTGAGATGCCAAAACTGTTCAGAAGCAAAATGCTACTAGTCCCGCTCATCTAATTGGAGCTAAGTTTCATTGATATTTTGGAGTCTATAGTATGTTTTCTTCTTTTTATCCTATTTGATTTTCAGTTGCTTGGGGACAAGCAACTATTTAAGTTTGGTGTTGTGATGAGCGGATAATTTATACGCTTTTTGGCACTGTTTTTAGTATGTTTTTAGTACATTTTAGTTAGTTTTTAGTATGTTTTTATTAGTTTTTATTTAAAATTCACTTTTCTGGGCTCTACTATGAGTTTGTGTGTTTTTCTGTGATTTTAGGTAATTTCTGGCTGAAATTGAGGGACCTGAGCAAAAATCTGATTCAGAGGCTGAAAAAGGACTGCAGATGCTGTTGGATTCTGACCTCCCTGCACTCAAAGCGGATTTTCTGGAGCTTCAGAAGCCCAATTGGCGCGCTCTTAATTGCGTTGGAAAGTAGACATCCTGGGCTTTTCAAAAATGTATAATAGTCCATACTTTGCCCGAGATTTGATGGCCTAAACCGGTGTTGCAAATCAGCTTCAGAATTCCGCGCGTTTAACGTCGGAACTGGCACAAAAATTGGAGTTAAACGCCCAAACTGGCACAAAAGCTGGCGTTTAACTCGAGAAAAAGTCTCTACACATGAAAGCTTCAATGCTCAGCCCAAGCACACACCAAGTGGACCCCGGAAGTGGATTTTTACGTCATTTACTCATTTCTGTATATTCTAGGTTGCTAGTGCACTATTAATAGGACCTTTTGACATTGTATCTTGACCTCATGACACTTTACAAGTTTCATATAGTACCTTCTATGGCATGAGTCTCTAAACCCCATGGTTGGGGGTGAGGAGCTCTGCTGTGTCTTGATGGATTAATGCAATTACTACTGTTTTTCATTCAAAAACGCTTGTTTCCATTCTAAGATATCACTTGCTCCTCAACTTGATGAATGTGATGATCCGTGACACTCATCATCATTATCACCTATGAACGTGTGCCTGATAACCACCTCCGTTCTATTTTAGATTGAGTGGATATCTCTTGGATTCTTTAGCCAGAATCTTCGTGGTATAAGCTAGAATATATTGGCGGCCATTCTTGAGAATCCGGAAGGTCTAAACCTTGTCTGTGGTATTCTGAGTAGGATTCAGGGATTGAATGATTGTGACGAGCTTCAAACTCGCGATTGTGGGGCGTTAGTGACAAACGCAAAAGAATCACTGGGTTCTATTCCGACATGATCGAGAACCGACAGATGAATAGCCGTGCTGTGACAGAGCGCGTTGAACATTTTCACTGAGAGGATGGGAGGTAGCCATTGACAACGGTGAAACCCTACATACAGCTTGCCATGGAAGGAGCCTTGCGTGTATGAAGAATAAGACAGTAGGAAAGCAGAGATTCAGAAGATAGAGTATCTCCAAAACCTCAACCTGTTCTCCATTACTGCAAAACAAGTATTTATTTCATGCTCTTTGGTGCACGAAATTGTGATCATCAATGGCGCCATCAACATGGTATGCTCAATTGCAATATCAACTCTTTATCACAACTTCGCACAACTAACCAACAAGTGCACTGGGTCGTCCAAGTAATAAACCTTACGCGAGTAAGGGTCGATCCCACGGAGATTGTTAGTATGAAGTAAGCTATGGTCATCTTGTAAATCTCAGTCAGGCGAATTCAAATGGTTATGGATGATTTATGAATAAAACATAAAATGAGGATAGAGATACTTATGTAATTCATTGGTGAGAATTTCAGATAAGCATATGGAGATGCTTTGTCCCTTCCGTCTCTCTGCTTTCCTACTATCTTCATCCAATCCTTCTTACTCCTTTCCATGGTAAGCTGTATGTTGGGCATCACCATTGTCAATGGCTACAGTCCCATCCTCTTAGTGAAAATGTTCAACGCGCTCTGTCACAGCACGGCTAATCATCTGTCGGTTCTCAATCAGGTTGGAATAGAATCCAGTGATTCTTTTGTGTCTGTCACTAACGCCCAGCCTTCAGGAGTTTGAAGCTCGTCACAGTCATTCAATCCTTGAATCCTACTCAGAATACCACAAACAAGGTTTAGACCTTCTGGATTCTCTTGAATGCTGCCATCAATTCTAGCTTATACCACGAAGATTCTGATTAAGGAATCCAAGAGATATCCACTCAATCTAAGGTAGAACGGAGGTGGTTGTCAGGCACACGTTCATAGGTGAGAATGATGATGAGTGTCACGGATCATCACATTCATCAAGTTGAGGAACAAGTGATATCTTAGAACAAGAATAAGCCGAATTGAATAGAAGAACAATAGTAATTGCATTGATACTCGAGCTACAGCAGAGCTCCACACCTTAATCTATGGTGTGTAGAAACTCCACCGTTGAAAATACATAAGAACAAGGTCTAGGCATGGCCGTGAGGCCAGCCCCCATAATCTAAGAACTAGACGTCCAAAGATGATCAAAAGATCTAAAATGATCCAAAGATCCCAAGATGAAAATACAATAGCAAAAGGTCCTATTTGTAGAGAACTACTAGCTTAGGGTTTACAAAGATGAGTAAATGACATAAAAATCCACTTCCGGGCCCACTTGGTGTGTGCTTGGGCTGAGCATTGAAGCTTTCATGTGTAGATACTTTTTCTCGAGTTAAACGCCAGCTTTTGTGCCAGTTTGGGCGTTTAACTCCAATTTTTGTGCCAGTTCCGACGTTAAACGCGCGGAATTCTGAAGCTGATTTGCAACACCGGTTTAGGCCATCAAATCTCGGGCAAAGTATGGACTATTATACATTTTTGAAAAGCCCAGGATGTCTACTTTCCAACGCAATTAAGAGCGCGCCAATTGGGCTTCTGAAGCTCCAGAAAATCCGCTTTGAGTGCAGGGAGGTCAGAATCCAACAGCATCTGCAGTCCTTTTTCAGCCTCTGAATCAGATTTTTGCTCAGGTCCCTCAATTTCAGCCAGAAATTACCTAAAATCACAGAAAAACACACAAACTCATAGTAGAGCCCAGAAAAGTGAATTTTAAATAAAAACTAATAAAAACATACTAAAAACTAACTAAAATGTACTAAAAACATACTAAAAACAGTGCCAAAAAGCGTATAAATTATCCGCTCATCACAACACCAAACTTAAATTGTTGCTTGTCCCTAAGCAACTGAAATCAAATAAGATAAAAAGAAGAGAATATGCAATGAATTCCAAAAAACATCTATGAAGATCAGTATTAATTAGATGAGCGGGGCTTTTAGCTTTTTGCCTCTGAACAGTTTTGGCATCTCACTCTATCCTTTGAAATTCAGAATGATTGGCTTCTATAGGAACTCAGAATCCAGATAATGTTATTGATTCTCCTAGTTAAGTATGATTCTTGAACACAGCTACTTTATGAGTCTTGGCCGTGGCCCAAAGCACTCTCTTCCAGTATTACCACCGGATACATACATGCCACAGACACATAATTGGGTGAACCTTTTCAGATTGTGACTCAGCTTTGCTAGAGTCCCCAATTAGAGGTGTCCAGGGTTCTTAAGCACACTCTTTTTACCTTGGATCATGACTTTATTATTATTTTTTTCTTTTTCTTTTTCCTTCCTTTTTTTTGTTTTTTTTCCTTTTGTATTCACTGCTTTTTCTTGCTTCAAGAATCATTTTTATGATTTTTCAGATCCTCAGTAACATGTCTCCTTTTTCATCATTCTTTCAAGAGCCAACATTCATGAACAACAAATTCAAAAGACATATGCACTGTTCAAGCATACATTCAGAAACCATAAGTAATGCCACCACATCAAAATAATTAATCTGTTATAAAATTCAAAATTCATGCAATTCTTCTCTTTTTCAATTAAGAACATTTTTCATTTAAGAAAGGTGATGGATTCATAGGACATTCATAACTTTAAGGCATAGACACTAAGACACTAATGATCATGTAATAAGACACAAACATAGATAAACATAAGCATGAAAATTCGAAAAACAGGAGAATAAAGAACAAGGAAATTAAAGAACAGGTCCACCTTAGTGATGGCGGCTTGTTCTTCCTTTTAAAGATCTTATGGAGTGTTTGAGCTCCTCAATGTCTCTTCCTTGCCTTTGTTGCTCCTCTCTCATGATTCTTTGATCTTCTCTAATTTCATGGAGGAGGATGAAATGTTCTTGGTGCTCCACTCTTAGTTGTCCCATGTTGGAACTCAATTCTCCTAGAGAGGTGTTGATTTGATCCCAGTAGTTTTGTGGAGGAAAGTGCATCCCTTGAGGCATCTCAGGGATTTCATGATGAGTGGGATCTCTTATTTGCTCCATCCTTTTCTTAGTGATGGGCTTGTCCTCATCAATGAGGATGTCTCCTTCTATGTTAACTCCAACCGAATAACAGAGGTGACAAATGAGATGAGGGAAGGCTAACCTTGCCAAGGTAGAGAAATTGTCCGCCACCTTATAAAGTTCTTGGGCTATAACCTCATGAACTTCTACTTCTTCTCTAATCATGATGCTATGAATCATGATAGCCCGGTCTATAGTAACTTCGGACCGGTTGCTAGTGGGAATGATTGAGCGTTGAATAAACTCCAACCATCCCCTAGCCACGGGCTTGAGGTCATGCCTTCTCAGTTGAACCGGCTTCCCTCTTGAATCTCTCTTCCATTGAGCGCCCTCTTCATAAATGTCTATGAGGACTTGGTCCAACCTTTGATCAAAGTTGACCCTTCTAGTGTAAGGGTGTTCATCTCCTTGCATCATGGGCAAGTTGAATGCCAACCTTACATTTTCTGGACTAAAATCTAAGCATTCCCCGAACCATTGTAAGCCAATCTTTGGGTCCGGGTTCACACTTTTATCATGGTTCTGGTGACCATGCATTGGCATAGAACTCTTGAACCATTAAGATTCTGACTTGTTGAATGGGGTTGGTAAGAACTTCCCAACCTTTTTGGATCTCATGTCGGATCTCCGGATATTCACTCTTTTTGAGTTTGAAAGGGACCGGGGATCACCTTCTTCATGGCCACAACTTCATAGAAGTGGTCTGATGCACCCTTGAGATGAATCTCTCCATCTCCATGACTCGGAGGTGGAAGCTTTTGCCTTCTCTTTCCTCTTTTAGAGGTTTCTCCAGCCTTAGGTGCCATAAATGGTTATGGAAAAATAAAAAGCAATGCTTTTACCACACCAAACTTAGAAGGTTTGCTCGTCCTCGAGCAAAAGAAGAAAGAAGAGAGTAGAAGAAGAAGAAATAAAGGAGATGGAGGGGGCTTTGTGTTTCGGCTAAGGGGGAAGAAGTAGTGTTTAGGTTGTGTGGAAATGAAGGGGTGAAGATGGGTTTATATAGGGGTGGAGAGAGGGGTAGGGTTCGGTCATGTATGGGTGGGTTTGGGAGGGAAAGTGGTTTGAATTTGAATGGTAAGGTAGGTGGGGTTTTATGAAGGATGGATGTGAGTGGTGAAGAGAATGGTAGGATTTGATAGGTGAGGGGTTTTTGGGGAAGAGGTGTTGAGGTGATTGGTGAATGGGTGAAGAAGAGAGAGAGTGGTGGGGTAGGTGGGGATCCTATGGGGTCCACAGATCCTGAGGTGTCAAGGATAATTCATCCCTGCACCAAGTGGCGAGCAAAAATGCTCCTTCTGCCAATCCTGGCTTTAAACGCCGGGCTGGTGCCCATTTCTGGCGTTTAACGCCAGCTTGGTGCCCATTCCTGGCGTTAAACGCCAGTCTGGTGCCCCTTTCTGGCATTAAACGCCCAGAATGGTGCCAGACTGGGCGTTAAACGCCCATTTGCTGCCCTTACTGGCGTTTAAACGCCAGCAAGGTTTTCCTCCAGGGTGTGCTATTTTTCTTTCTGTTTTTCATTCTGTTTTTGTTTTTTCAATTGATTTTGTGGCTTCCCATGATCATCAACCTATAAAAGACATAAAATAACAAAGGGAAATAGATAAATATAACATTGGGTTGCCTCCCAACAAGCGCTTCTTTAATGTCAGTAGCTTGACAGTGGGCTCTCATGGAGCCTCACAGATGTTCAGAGTAATGTTGGAACCTCCCAACACCAAACTTAGAGTTTGAATGTGGGGGTTCAACACCAAACTTAGAAGTTGGTTGTGGCCTCCCAACACCAACTTAGAGTTTAATGTGGGGGCTGTT